>NW_027227703.1:0-188206 GCF_037783145.1 Equus przewalskii | reverse complement strand
CTCAGCTTCTCAAAGAGCTGGAAGCAAGATTCTGTGGGGCCCAAGTCGCCGTTTGGAAAGAAGCCTGCGCGTTGTGCCTTTCAGCTCTAGAGCAATGTAGCACACCCAGAGCAGAAGTTCTACTTCAGCCAGATCAGGCCTGCAAAGAAACTGCGTTTCACAGGCCTTTGGAAGAGATGTTCCCGGTAGGCTGTAAGAGCACTGTGCAGAGCGAGTTGTTTCCCAGCTTCCCAAGAGCTGGAAGCAAGATGCTGTGGGAGCCAACTCGCCCTTTGGACAGAAGTCTGCACGTTGTGCCTTTCAGCTCTAGGGCAATGTAGCACACCCAGAGCAGAAGTTCTACTTCAGCCAGATCAGGCCTGCAAAGAAACTGCGTTTCACACGCCTTTGGTAGAGATGTTCCCAGTAGGCTGTAAGAGCACTGTGCAGAGCGAGTTGTTTCCCAGCTTCCCAAAGAGCTGGAAGCAAGATGCTGTGGGGCCCAACTCGCCCTTGGGAAAGAACCCTGCACGTTGTGCCTTTCAGCTCTAGGGCAATGTAGCACACCCAGAGCAGAAGTTCTACTTCAGCCAGATCAGGCCTGCAAACAAACTGCGTTTCACAGGCCTTTGGAAGAGATGTTTCCGGTAGGCTGTAAGAGCACTGTGCAGAGCGAGTTGTTTCTCAGCTTCCCAAAGAGCTGGAAGCAAGATTCTGTGGGGCCCAAGTCGCCCTTTGGAAAGAAGCCTGCGCGTTGTGCCTTTCAGCTCTAGAGCAATGTAGCACACCCAGAGCAGAAGTTCTACTTCAGCCAGATCAGGCCTGCAAAGAAACTGCGTTTCACAGGCCTTTGGAAGAGATGTTCCCGGTAGGCTGTAAGAGCACTGGGCAGCGCGAGTTGTTTCTTAGCTTCCCAAAGAGCTGGAAGCAAGATGCTTTGGGGCCCAACTCGCCCTTTGGAAAGAAGCCTGCACGTTGTGCCTTTCAGCTCTAGGGCAATGTAGCACACCCAGAGCAGACGTTGTACTTCATCCAGATCAGGCCTGCAAAGAAACTGCGTTTCACAGGCCTTTGGAAGAGAAGTTCCCAGTAGGCGGTAAGAGCACTGTGCAGAGCGAGCTGTTTCTTAGCTTCCCAAAGAGCTGGAAGCAAGATGCTGTGGGGCCCAGTCTCACCCTTTGGAAAGAAGCCTGCACGATGTGCCTTTCAGCTCTAGGGCAATGTGGCACACCCAGAGCAGAAGTTCTACTTCAGCCAGAACAGGCCTGCAAAGAAACTGCGTTTCACAGGCCTTTGGAAGAGATGTTCCCGGTAGGCTGTAAGAGCACTGTGCAGAGCGAGTTGTTTCTCAGCTTCCCAAAGAGCTGGAAGCAAGATTCTGTGGGGCCCAAGTCGCCCTTTGGAAAGAAGATTGCGCGTTGTGCCTTTCAGCTCTAGGGTAATGTAGCACACCCAGAGCAGAAGTTCTACTTCAGCCAGATCAGGCCTGCAAAGAAACTGCGTTTCACAGGCCTTTGGAAGAGATGTTCCCGGTAGGCTGTAAGAGCACTGTGCAGAGCGAGTTGTTTTCCAGCTTCCCAAGAGCTGGAAGCAAGATGCTGTGGGACCCAACTCGCCCTTGGGAAAGAAGCCTGCACGTTGTGCCTTTCAGCTCTAGGGCAATGTAGCACACCCAGAGCAGAAGTTCTACTTCAGCCAGATCAGGCCTGCAAGAAACTGCGTTTCACAGGCCTTTGGTAGAGATGTTCCCGGTAGGCTGTAAGAGCACTGTGCAGAGCGAGATGTTTCCCAGCTTCCCAAAGAGCTGGAAGCAAGATGCTGTGGGGCCCAACTCGCCCTTTGGAAAGAAGCCTGCACGTTGTGCCTTTCAGCTCTAGAGCAATGTAGCACACCCAGAGCAGAAGTTGTACTTCTGCCAGATCAGGCCTGCAAAGAAACTGCGTTTCACAGGCCTTTGGAAGAGATGTTCCCGGTAGGCTGTAAGAGCACTGTGCAGAGCGAGTTGTTTCTTAGCTTCCCAAAGAGCTGGAAGGAGGATGCTGTGGGTCCCAACTCGCCCTTTGGAAAGAAGCCTGCACGTTGTGCCTTTCAGCTCAAGGGCAATGTAGCACACCCAGAGCAGAAGTTCTACTTCAGCCAGATCAGGCCTGCAAAGAAACTGCGTTTCACAGGCCTTTGTTGAGATGTTCCCCGTAGGCTGTAAGAGCACTGTGCAGAGCGAGTTGTTTCTTACCTTCCCAAAGAGCTGGAAGCAAGATGCTGTGGGGCCAAGTTTCCCTTTGGAAAGAAGCCTGCACTTTGTGCCTTTCAGCTCTAGGGAAATGTAGCACAGCCAGAGCAGAAGTTCTACTTAGGGCAGATAAGGCCTGCGAAGAAAATGCGTTTCACAGGCCTTTGGAAGAGATGTTCCCGGTAGGCTGTAAGAGCACTGTGCAGAGCGAGTTGTTCCTTAGCTTCCCAAAGAGCTGTAAGCAAGATGCTGTGGGGCCTATCTCGCCCTTTGGAAAGAAGCCTGCACGTTGTGCCTTTAAGCTCTAGGGCAATGTAGCACACCCAGAGCAGAAGTTGTACTTCAGCCAGATCAGGCCGGCAAAGAAACTGCGTTTCACAGGCCTTTGTGAGAGATGTTCCCGGTAGGCTGTAAGAGCACTGTGCAGAGCGAGTTGTTTCTTAGCTTCCCAAAGAGCTGGAAGCAAGATGCTGTGGGGCCAAGTCTCCCTTTGGAAAGAAGCCTGCACTTTGTGCCTTTCAGCTCTAGGGAAAGGTAGCACACCCAGAGCAGAAGTTCTACTTAGGGCAGATAAGGCCTGCAAAGAAAATGCGTTTCACAGGCCTTTGGAAGAGATGTTCCCGGTACGCTGTAAGAGCACTGTGCACAGCGAGTTGTTTCTTAGCTTCCCAAAGAGCTGGAAGAAGGATGCTGTGGGGCCCATCTCGCCCTTTGGACAGAAGTCTGCACGTTGTGCCTTTCAGCTCTAGGGCAATGTAGCACACCCAGAGCAGAAGTTCTACTTCAGCCAGATCAGGCCTGCAAAGAAACTGCGTTTCACAGGCCTTTGGTAGAGATGTTCCCGGTAGGCTGTAAGAGCACTGTGCAGAGCGAGTTGTTTCCCAGCTTCCCAAAGAGCTGGAAGCAAGATGCTGTGGGGCCCAACTCGCCCTTGGGAAAGAACCCTGCACGTTGTGCCTTTCAGCTCTAGGGCAATGTAGCACACCCAGAGCAGAAGTTCTACTTCAGCCAGATCAGGCCTGCAAAGAAACTGCGTTTCACAGGCCTTTGGAAGAGATGTTTCCGGTAGGCTGTAAGAGCACTGTGCAGAGCGAGTTGTTTCTCAGCTTCCCAAAGAGCTGGAAGCAAGATTCTGTGGGGCCCAAGTCGCCCTTTGGAAAGAAGCCTGCGCGTTGTGCCTTTCAGCTCTAGAGCAATGTAGCACACCCAGAGCAGAAGTTCTACTTCAGCCAGATCAGGCCTGCAAAGAAACTGCGTTTCACAGGCCTTTGGAAGAGATGTTCCCGGTAGGCTGTAAGAGCACTGGGCAGCGCGAGTTGTTTCTTAGCTTCCCAAAGAGCTGGAAGCAAGATGCTTTGGGGCCCAACTCGCCCTTTGGAAAGAAGCCTGCACGTTGTGCCTTTCAGCTCTAGGGCAATGTAGCACACCCAGAGCAGACGTTGTACTTCATCCAGATCAGGCCTGCAAAGAAACTGCGTTTCACAGGCCTTTGGAAGAGAAGTTCCCAGTAGGCTGTAAGAGCACTCTGCAGAGCGAGCTGTTTCTTAGCTTCCCAAGAGCTGGAAGCAAGATGCTGTGGGGCCCATCTCACCCTTTGGAAAGAAGCCTACACGATGTGCCTTTCAGCTTTAGGGCAATGTGGCACACCCAGAGCAGAAGTTCTACTTCAGCCAGAACAGGCCTGCAAAGAAACTGCGTTTCACAGGCCTTTGGAAGAGATGTTCCCGGTAGGCTGTAAGAGCACTGTGCAGAGCGAGTTGTTTCTCAGCTTCCCAAAGAGCTGGAAGCAAGATTCTGTGGGGCCCAAGTCGCCCTTTGGAAAGAAGCCTGCGCATTGTGCCTTTCAGCTCTAGAGCAATGTAGCACACCCAGAGCAGAAGTTCTACTTCAGCCAGATCAGGCCTGCAAAGAAACTGCGTTTCACAGACCTCTGGAAGAGATGTTCCCGGTAGGCTGTAAGAGCACTGTGCAGAGCGAGTTGTTTCCCAGCTTCCCAAGAGCTGGAAGCAAGATGCTGTGGGACCCAACTCGCCCTTGGGAAAGAAGCCTGCACGTTGTGCCTTTCAGCTCTAGGGCAATGTAGCACACCCAGAGCAGAAGTTCTACTTCAGCCAGATCAGGCCTGCAAAGAAACTGCGTTTCACAGGCCTTTGGTAGAGATGTTCCCGGTAGGCTGTAAGAGCACTGTGCAGAGCGAGTTGTTTCCCAGCTTCCCAAAGAGCTGGAAGCAAGATGCTGTGGGGCCCAACTCGCCCTTTGGAAAGAAGCCTGCACGTTGTGCCTTTCAGCTCTAGGGCAATGTAGCACACCCAGAGCAGAAGTTGTACTTCTGCCAGATCAGGCCTGCAAAGAAACTGCGTTTCACAGGCCTTTGGAAGAGATGTTCCCGGTAGGCTGTAAGAGCACTGTGCAGAGCGAGTTGTTTCTTAGCTTCCCAAAGAGCTGGAAGCAAGATGCTGTGGGTCCCAACTCGCCCTTTGGACAGAAGCCTGCACGTTGTGCCTTTCAGCTCAAGGGCAATGTAGCACACCCAGAGCAGAAGTTCTACTTCAGCCAGATCAGGCCTGCAAAGAAACAGCGTTTCACAGGCCTTTGTTGAGATGTTCCCCGTAGGCTGTAAGAGCACTTTGCAGAGCGAGTTGTTTCTTACCTTCCCAAAGAGCTGGAAGCAAGATGCTGTGGGGCCAAGTTTCCCTTTGGAAAGAAGCCTGCACTTTGTGCCTTTCAGCTCTAGGGAAATGTAGCACAGCCAGAGCAGAAGTTCTACTTAGGGCAGATAAGGCCTGCGAAGAAAATGCGTTTCACAGGCCTTTGGAAGAGATGTTCCCGGTAGGCTGTAAGAGCACTGTGCAGAGCGAGTTGTTTCTTAGCTTCCCAAAGAGGTGTAAGCAAGATGCTGTGGGGCCTATCTCGCCCTTTGGAAAGAAGCCTGCACGCTGTGCCTTTCAGCTCTATGGTAATGTAGCACAAGCAGAGCAGAAGTTCTACTTCAGCCAGATCAGTCCTGCAAAGAAACTGCGTTTCACAGGCCTTTGGAAGAGATGTTCCCGGTAGGCTGTAAGAGCACTGTGCAGAGCGAGTTGTTTCCCAGCTTCCCAAGAGCTGGAAGCAAGATGCTGTGGGGCCCAAGTCGCCCTTTGGAAAGAAGCCTGCACATTGTGCCTTTCAGCTCTAGGGCAATGTAGCACACCCAGAGCAGAAGTTCTACTTCAGCCAGATCAGGCCTGCAAAGAAACTGCGTTTCACAGGCCTTTGGAAGAGATGTTCCCGGTAGGCTGTAAGAGCACTGTGCAGAGCGAGTTGTTTCTTAGCTTCCCAAAGAGCTGGAAGCAAGATTCTGTGAGGCCCAACTCGCCCTTTGGAAAGAAGCCTGCACGTTGTGCCTTTCAGCTCTAGGGCAATGTAGCACACCCAGAGCAGAAGTTGTACTTCATCCAGATCAGGCCTGCAAAGAAACTGCATTTCACAGGCCTTTGGAAGAGATGTTTCCGGTAGGCTGTAAGAGCACTGTGCAGAGCGAGTTGTTTCTTAGCTTCCCAAAGAGCTGGAAGCAAGATTTTGTGGGGCCCAAGTCGCCCTTTGGAAAGAAGCCTGCGCGTTGTGCCTTTAGGCTCTAGAGCAATGTAGCACACCCAGAGCAGAAGTTCTACTTCAGCCAGATCAGGCCTGCAAAGAAACTGCGTTTCACAGGCCTTTGGAAGAGAAGTTCCCGGTAGGCTGTAAGAGCACTGTGCAGAGCGAGTTGTTTCTTAGCTTCCCAAAGAGCTGGAAGCAAGATGCTGTGGGGCCCAACTCGCCCTTTGGAAAGAAGCCTGCACGATGTGCCTTTCAGCTCTAGGGCAATGTAGCACACCCAGAGCAGAAGTTCTACTTCAGCCAGATCAGGCCTGAAAAGAAACTGCGTTTCACAGGCCTTTGGTAGAGATGTTCCCGGTAGGCTGTAAGAGCACTGTGCAGAGCGAGTTGTTTCTTAGCTTCCCAAAGAGCTGGAAGCAAGATGCTGTGGGGCCCAACTCGCCCTTTGGAAAGAAGCCTGCACGATGTGCCTTTCAGCTCTAGGGCAATGTAGCACACCCAGAGCAGAAGTTCTACTTCAGACAGATCAGGCCTGCAAAGAAACTGCGTTTCACAGGCCTTTGGAAGAGATGTTCCCGGTAGGCTGTAAGAGCACTGTGCAGAGCGAGTTGTTTCTTAGCTTGCCAAAGAGCTGGAAGCAAGATGCTGTGGGGCCCAAGTCGCCCTTTGGAGAGAAGCCTGCACGTTGTGCCTTTAAGCTCTAGGGCAATGTAGCACACCCAGAGCAGAAGTTGTACTTCAGACAGATCAGGCCGGCAAAGAAACTGCGTTTCACAGGCCTTTGTGAGAGATGTTCCCGGTAGGCTGTAAGAGCACTGTGCAGAGCGAGTTGTTTCTTAGCTTCCCAAAGAGCTGGAAGCAAGATGCTGTGGGGCCAAGTCTCCCTTTGGAAAGAAGCCTGCACTTTGTGCCTTTCAGCTCTAGGGAAAGGTAGCACACCCAGAGCAGAAGTTCTACTTAGGGCAGATAAGGCCTGCAAAGAAAATGCGTTTCACAGGCCTTTGGAAGAGATGTTCCCGGTAGGCTGTAAGAGCACTGTGCACAGCGAGTTGTTTCTTAGCTTCCCAAAGAGCTGGAAGCAAGATGCTGTGGGGCCCATCTCGCCCTTTGGAAAGAAGCCTGCACGCTGTGCCTTTCAGCTCTAGGGTAATGTAGCACAAGCAGAGCAGAAGTTCTACTTCAGCCAGATCAGGCCTGCAAAGAAACTGCGTTTCACAGGCCTTTGGAAGAGATGTTCCCGGTAGGCTGTAAGAGCACTGTGCAGAGCGAGTTGTTTCCCAGCTTCCCAAGAGCTGGAAGCAAGATGCTGTAGGGCCCAACTCGCCCTTGGGAAAGAACCCTGCACGTTCTGCCTTTCAGCTCTAGTTCAATGTAGCACACCCAGAGCAGAAGTTCTACTTCAGCCAGATCAGGCCTGCAAAGAAACTGCGTTTCACAGGCCTTTGGAAGAGATGTTCCCGGTAGGCTGTAAGAGCACTGGGCAGAGCGAGTTGTTTCTTAGCTTCCCAAAGAGCTGGAAGCAAGATGCTTTGGGGCCCAACTCGCCCTTTGGAAAGAAGCCTGCGCGTTGTGCCTTTCAGCTCTAGGGCAATGTAGCACACCCAGAGCAGACGTTGTACTTCATCCAGATCAGGCCTGCAAAGAAACTGCGTTTCACAGGCCTTTGGAAGAGAAGTTCCCAGTAGGCTGTAAGAGCACTGTGCAGAGCGAGCTGTTTCTTAGCTTCCCAAAGAGCTGGAAGCAAGATGCTGTGGGGCCCGTCTCGCCCTTTGGAAAGAAGCCTGCACGATGTGCCTTTCAGCTCTAGGGCAATGTGGCACACCCAGAGCAGAAGTTCTACTTCAGCCAGATCAGGCCTGCAAAGAAACTGCGTTTCACAGGCCTTTGGAAGAGATGTTCCCCGTAGGCTGTAAGAGCACTGTGCAGAGCGAGTTGTTTCTCAGCTTCCCAAAGAGCTGGAAGCAAGATTCTGTGGGGCCCAAGTCGCCCTTTGGAAAGAAGCCTGCGCGTTGTGCCTTTCAGCTCTAGAGCAATGTAGCACACCCAGAGCAGAAGTTCTACTTCAGCCAGATCAGGCCTGCAAAGAAACTGCGTTTCACAGGCCTTTGGAAGAGATGTTCCCGGTAGGCTGTAAGAGCACTGTGCAGAGCGAGTTGTTTCCCAGCTTCCCAAGAGCTGGAAGCAAGATGCTGTGGGACCCAACTCGCCTTTGGGAAAGAAGCCTGCACGTTGTGCCTTTCAGCTCTAGGGCAATGTAGCACACCCAGAGCAGAAGTTCTACTTCAGCCAGATCAGGCCTGCAAAGAAACTGCGTTTCACAGGCCGTTGGAAGAGATGTTCCCGGTAGGCTGTAAGAGCACTGTGCAGAGCGAGTTGTTTCCTGGCTTCCCAAAGAGCTGGAAGCAAGATGCAGTGGGGCCCAACTCGCCCTTTGGAAAGAAGCCTGCACGTTGTGCCTTTAAGCTCTAGGGCAATGTAGCACACCCAGAGCAGAAGTTGTACTTCTGCCAGATCAGGCCTGCAAAGAAACTGCGTTTCACAGGCCTTTGGAAGAGATGTTCCCGGTAGGCTGTAAGAGCACTGTGCAGAGCGAGTTGTTTCTTAGCTTCCCAAAGAGCTGGAAGCAAGATGCTGTGGGTCCCAACTCGCCCTTTGGACAGAAGCCTGCACGCTGTGCCTTTCAGCTCAAGGGCAATGTAGCACACCCAGAGCAGAAGTTCTACTTCAGCCAGATCAGGCCTGCAAAGAAACTGCGTTTCACAGGCCTTTGTTGAGATGTTCCCCGTAGGCTGTAAGATCACTGTGCAGAGCGAGCTGTTTCTTAGCTTCCCAAAGAGCTGGAAGCAAGATGCTGTGGGGGCCGTCTCGCCCTTTGGAAAGAAGCCTGCACGATGTGCCTTTCAGCTCTAGGGCAATGTGGCACACCCAGAGCAGAAGTTCTACTTCAGCCAGATCAGGCCTGCAAAGAAACTGCGTTTCACAGGCCTTTGGAAGAGATGTTCCCCGTAGGCTGTAAGAGCACTGTGCAGAGCGAGTTGTTTCTCAGCTTCCCAAAGAGCTGGAAGCAAGATTCTGTGGGGCCCAAGTCGCCCTTTGGAAAGAAGCCTGCGCGTTGTGCCTTTCAGCTCTAGAGCAATGTAGCACACCCAGAGCAGAAGTTCTACTTCAGCCAGATCAGGCCTGCAAAGAAACTGCGTTTCACAGGCCTTTGGAAGAGATGTTCCCGGTAGGCTGTAAGAGCACTGTGCAGAGCGAGTTGTTTCCCAGCTTCCCAAGAGCTGGAAGCAAGATGCTGTGGGACCCAACTCGCCCTTGGGAAAGAAGCCTGCACGTTGTGCCTTTCAGCTCTAGGGCAATGTAGCACACCCAGAGCAGAAGTTCTACTTCAGCCAGATCAGGCCTGCAAAGAAACTGCGTTTCACAGGCCTTTGGAAGAGATGTTTCCGGTAGGCTGTAAGAGCACTGTGCAGAGCGAGTTGTTTCTTAGCTTCCCAAAGAGCTGGAAGCAAGATTCTGTGGGGCCCAAGTCGCCCTTTGGAAAGAAGCCTGCGCGTTGTGCCTTCCAGCTCTAGGGCAATGTAGCACACCCAGAGCAGAAGTTCTACTTCAGCCAGATCAGGCCTGCAAAGAAACTGCGTTTCACAGGCCTTTGGAAGAGATGTTCCCGGTAGGCTGTAAGAGCACTGTGCAGAGCGAGCTGTTTCTTAGCTTCCCAAAGAGCTGGAGGCAAGATGCTGTGGGGCCCATCTCGCCCTTTGGAAAGAATCCTGCACGATGTGCCTTTCAGCTCTAGGGCAATGTAGCACACCCAGAGCAGAAGTTCTACTTCAGCCAGATCAGGCCTGCAAAGAAACGCCGTTTCACAGGCCTTTGGAAGAGATTTTCCCGGTAGGCTGTAAGAGCACTGTGCAGAGCGAGTTTTTTCCCAGCTTCCCAAAGAGCTGGAAGCAAGATGCTGTGGGGCCCCACTCGCCCTTGGGAAAGAACCCTGCGCGTTGTGCCTTTCAGCTCTAGGGCAATGTAGCACACCCAGAGCAGAAGTTCTACTTCAGCCAGATCAGGCCTGCAAAGAAACTGCGTTTCACAGGCCTTTGGAAGAGATGTTCCCGGTAGGCTGTAAGAGCACTGTGCAGAGCGAGTTGTTTCTTAGCTTCCCAAAGAGCTGGAAGCAAGATGCTGTGGGGACCAACTCGCCCTTTAGAAAGAAGCCTGCACGTTGTGCCTTTCAGCTCTAGGGCAATGTAGCACACCCAGAGCAGAAGTTCTACTTCATCCAGATCAGGCCTGCAAAGAAACTGCGTTTCACAGGCCTTTGGAAGAGATGTTTACGGTAGGCTGTAAGAGCACTGTGCAGAGCGAGTTGTTTCTCAGCTTCCCAAAGAGCTGGAAGCAAGATTCTGTGGGTCCCAAGTCGCCCTTTGGAAAGAAGCCTGCGCGTTGTGCCTTTCAGCTCTAGAGCAATGTAGCAGACCCAGAGCAGAAGTTCTACTTCAGCCAGATCAGGCCTGCAAAGAAACTGCGTTTCACAGGCCTTTGGAAGAGAAGTTCCCGGTAGGCTGTAAGAGCACTGTGCAGAGCGAGCTGTTTCTAAGCTTCCCAAAGAGCTGGAAGCAAGATGCTGTGGGGCCCGTCTCGTCCTTTGGAAAGAAGCCTGCACGATGTGCCTTTCAGCTCTAGGGCAATGTAGCACACCCAGAGCAGAAGTTCTACTTCAGCCAGATCAGGCCTGAAAAGAAACTGCGTTTCACAGGCCTTTGGAAGAGATGTTCCCGGTAGGCTGTAAGAGCACTGTGCAGAGCGAGTTGTTTCCCAGCTTCCCAATAGCTGGAAGCAAGATGCTGTAGGCCCAACTCGCCCTTGGGAAAGAACCCTGCACGTTGTGCCTTTCAGCTCTAGGGCAATGTAGCACACCCAGAGCAGAAGTTCTACTTCAGCCAGATCAGGCCTGCAAAGAAACTGCGTTTCACAGGCCTTTGGAAGAGATGTTCCCGGTAGGCTGTAAGAGCACTGTGCAGAGTGAGTTGTTTCTTAGCTTCCCAAAGAGCTGGAAGCAAGATGCTGTATGGCCCAACTCGCCCTTTGGAAAGAAGCCTGCACGTTGTGCCTTTCAGCTCTAGGGCAATGTAGCACACCCAGAGCAGAAGTTCTACTTCATCCAGATCAGTCCTGCGAAGAAACTGCGTTTCACAGGCCTTTGGAAGAGATGTACCCGGTAGGCTGTAAGAGCACTGTGCAGAGCGAGTTGTTTCTCAGCTTCCCAAAGAGCTGGAAGCAAGATGCTGTGGGTCCCAAGTCGCCCTTTGGAAAGAAGCCTGCGCGTTGTGCCTTTCAGCTCTAGAGCAATGTAGCACACCCAGAGCAGAAGTTCTACTTCAGCCAGATCAGGCCTGCAAAGAAACTGCGTTTCACAGGCCTTTGGAAGAGATGTTCCCGGCAGGCTGTAAGAGCACTGTGCAGAGCGAGTTGTTTCTCAGCTTCCCAAAGAGCTGGAAGCAAGATTCTGTGGGGCCCAAGTCGCCCTTTGGAAAGAAGCCTGCGCGTTGTGCCTTTCAGCTCTAGAGCAATGTAGCACACCCAGAGCAGAAGTTCTACTTCAGCCAGATCAGGCCTGCAAAGAAACTGCGTTTCACAGGCCTTTGGAAGAGATGTTCCCGGTAGGCTGTAAGAGCACTGGGCAGAGCGAGTTGTTTCTTAGCTTCCCAAGGAGCTGGAAGCAAGAGGCTGTGGGGCCCAACTCGCCCTTTGGAAAGAAGCCTGCACGATGTGCCTTTCAGCTCTAGGGCAATGTGGCACACCCAGAGCAGAAGTTCTACTTCAGCCAGATCAGGCCTGCAAAGAAACTGCGTTTCACAGGCCTTTGGAAGAGATGTTCCCCGTAGGCTGTAAGAGCACTGTGCAGAGCGAGTTGTTTCTCAGCTTCCCAAAGAGCTGGAAGCAAGATTCTGTGGGGCCCAAGTCGCCCTTTGGAAAGAAGCCTGCGCGTTGTGCCTTTCAGCTCTAGAGCAATGTAGCACACCCAGAGCAGAAGTTCTACTTCAGCCAGATCAGGCCTGCAAAGAAACTGCGTTTCACAGGCCTTTGGAAGAGATGTTCCCGGTAGGCTGTAAGAGCACTGTGCAGAGCGAGTTGTTTCCCAGCTTCCCAAGAGCTGGAAGCAAGATGCTGTGGGACCCAACTCGCCCTTGGGAAAGAAGCCTGCACGTTGTGCCTTTCAGCTCTAGGGCAATGTAGCACACCCAGAGCAGAAGTTCTACTTCAGCCAGATCAGGCCTGCAAAGAAACTGCGTTTCACAGGCCTTTGGAAGAGATGTTTCCGGTAGGCTGTAAGAGCACTGTGCAGAGCGAGTTGTTTCTTAGCTTCCCAAAGAGCTGGAAGCAAGATTCTGTGGGGCCCAAGCTCGCCCTTTGGAAAGAAGCCTGCGCGTTGTGCCTTCCAAGAGCACTGTGCAGAGCGAGTTGTTTCTCAGCTTCCCAAAGAGCTGGAAGCAAGATTCTGTGGGTCCCAAGTCGCCCTTTGGAAAGAAGCCTGCGCGTTGTGCCTTTCAGCTCTAGAGCAATGTAGCAGACCCAGAGCAGAAGTTCTACTTCAGCCAGATCAGGCCTGCAAAGAAACTGCGTTTCACAGGCCTTTGGAAGAGAAGTTCCCGGTAGGCTGTAAGAGCACTGTGCAGAGCGAGCTGTTTCTAAGCTTCCCAAAGAGCTGGAAGCAAGATGCTGTGGGGCCCGTCTCGTCCTTTGGAAAGAAGCCTGCACGATGTGCCTTTCAGCTCTAGGGCAATGTAGCACACCCAGAGCAGAAGTTCTACTTCAGCCAGATCAGGCCTGAAAAGAAACTGCGTTTCACAGGCCTTTGGAAGAGATGTTCCCGGTAGGCTGTAAGAGCACTGTGCAGAGCGAGTTGTTTCCCAGCTTCCCAATAGCTGGAAGCAAGATGCTGTAGGCCCAACTCGCCCTTGGGAAAGAACCCTGCACGTTGTGCCTTTCAGCTCTAGGGCAATGTAGCACACCCAGAGCAGAAGTTCTACTTCAGCCAGATCAGGCCTGCAAAGAAACTGCGTTTCACAGGCCTTTGGAAGAGATGTTCCCGGTAGGCTGTAAGAGCACTGTGCAGAGTGAGTTGTTTCTTAGCTTCCCAAAGAGCTGGAAGCAAGATGCTGTATGGCCCAACTCGCCCTTTGGAAAGAAGCCTGCACGTTGTGCCTTTCAGCTCTAGGGCAATGTAGCACACCCAGAGCAGAAGTTCTACTTCATCCAGATCAGTCCTGCGAAGAAACTGCGTTTCACAGGCCTTTGGAAGAGATGTTTACGGTAGGCTGTAAGAGCTCTGTGCAGAGCGAGTTGTTTCTCAGCTTCCCAAAGAGCTGGAAGCAAGATGCTGTGGGTCCCAAGTCGCCCTTTGGAAAGAAGCCTGCGCGTTGTGCCTTTCAGCTCTAGAGCAATGTAGCACACCCAGAGCAGAAGTTCTACTTCAGCCAGATCAGGCCTGCAAAGAAACTGCGTTTCACAGGCCTTTGGAAGAGATGTTCCTGGCAGGCTGTAAGAGCACTGTGCAGAGCGAGTTGTTTCTCAGCTTCCCAAAGAGCTGGAAGCAAGATTCTGTGGGGCCCAAGTCGCCCTTTGGAAAGAAGCCTGCGCGTTGTGCCTTTCAGCTCTAGAGCAATGTAGCACACCCAGAGCAGAAGTTCTACTTCAGCCAGATCAGGCCTGCAAAGAAACTGCGTTTCACAGGCCTTTGGAAGAGATGTTCCCGGTAGGCTGTAAGAGCACTGGGCAGAGCGAGTTGTTTCTTAGCTTCCCAAAGAGCTGGAAGCAAGATGCTGTGGTGCCCAACTCGCCCTTGGGAAAGAAGCCTGCGCGTTGTGCCTTTCAGCTCTAGGGCAATGTAGCACACCCAGAGCAGACGTTGTACTTCATCCAGATCAGGCCTGCAAAGAAACTGCGTTTCACAGGCCTTTGGAAGAGAAGTTCCCGGTAGGCTGTAAGAGCACTGTGCAGAGCGAGCTGTTTCTTAGCTTCCCAAAGAGCAGGAAGCAAGATGCTGTGGGGCCCGTCTCGCCCTTTGGAAAGAAGCCTGCACGATGTGCCTTTCAGCTCTAGGGCAATGTGGCACACCCAGAGCAGAAGTTCTACTTCAGCCAGATCAGGCCTGCAAAGAAACTGCGTTTCGCAGGCCTTTTGAAGAGATGTTCCCGGTAGGCTGTAAGAGCACTGTGCAGAGCGAGTTGTTTCTCAGCTTCCCAAAGAGCTGGAAGCAAGATTCTGTGGGGCCCAAGTCGCCCTTTGGAAAGAAGCCTGCGCGTTGTGCCTTTCAGCTCTAGAGCAATGTAGCACACCCAGAGCAGAAGTTCTACTTCAGCCAGATCAGGCCTGCAAAGAAACTGCGTTTCACAGGCCTTTGGAAGAGATGTTCCCGGTAGGCTGTAAGAGCACTGTGCAGAGCGAGTTGTTTCCCAGCTTCCCAATAGCTGGAAGCAAGATGCTGTGGGACCCAACTCGCCCTTGGGAAAGAAGCCTGCACGTTGTGCCTTTCAGCTCTAGGGCAATGTAGCACACCCAGAGCAGAAGTTCTACTTAGGGCAGATAAGGCCTGCAAAGAAAATGCGTTTCACAGGCCTTTGGAAGAGATGTTCCCGGTAGGCTGTAAGAGCACTGTGCACAGCGAGTTGTTTCTTAGCTTCCCAAAGAGCTGGAAGCAAGATTCTGTGAGGCCCAACTCGCCCTTTGGAAAGAAGCCTGCACGTTGTGCCTTTCAGCTCTAGGGCAATGTAGCACACCCAGAGCAGAAGTTCTACTTCAGCCAGATCAGGCCTGCAAAGAAACTGCGTTTCACAGGCCTTTGGAAGAGATGTTCCCGGTAGGCTGTAAGAGCACTGTGCAGAGCGAGTTGTTTCTTAGCTTCCCAAAGAGCTGGAAGCAAGATGCTGTGGGGACCAACTCGCCCTTTGGAAAGAAGCCTGCACGTTGTGCCTTTCAGCTCTAGGGCAATGTAGCACACCCAGAGCAGAAGTTCTACTTCAGCCAGATCAGGCCTGCAAAGAAACTGCGTTTCACAGGCCTTTGGAAGAGATGTTTCCAGTAGGCTGTAAGAGCACTGTGCAGAGCGAGTTGTTTCTCAGCTTCCCAAAGAGCTGGAAGCAAGATTCTGTGGGTCCCAAGTCGCCCTTTGGAAAGAAGCCTGCGCGTTGTGCCTTTCAGCTCTAGAGCAATGTAGCACACCCAGAGCAGAAGTTCTACTTCAGCCAGATCAGGCCTGCAAAGAAACTGCGTTTCACAGGCCTTTGGAAGAGAAGTTCCCGGTAGGCTGTAAGAGCACTGTGCAGAGCGAGCTGTTTCTAAGCTTCCCAAAGAGCTGGATGCAAGATGCTGTGGGGCCCGTCTCGTCCTTTGGAAAGAAGCCTGCACGATGTGCCTTTCAGCTCTAGGGCAATGTAGCACACCCAGAGCAGAAGTTCTACTTCAGCCAGATCAGGCCTGAAAAGAAACTGCGTTTCACAGGCCTTTGTTGAGATGTTCCCCGTAGGCTGTAAGAGCACTGTGCAGAGCGAGTTGTTTCTTACCTTCCCAAAGAGCTGGAAGCAAGATGCTGTGGGGCCATGTTTCCCTTTGGAAACAAGCCTGCACTTTGTGCCTTTCAGCTCTAGGGAAATGTGGCACAGCCAGAGCAGAAGTTCTACTTTGGGCAGATAAGGCCTGCGAAGAAAATGCGTTTCACAGGCCTTTGGAAGAGATGTTCCCGGTAGGCTGTAAGAGCACTGTGCAGAGCGAGTTGTTTCTTAGCTTCCCAAAGAGCTGTAAGCAAGATGCTGTGGGGCCTATCTCGCCCTTTGGAAAGAAGCCTGCACGCTGTGCCTTTCAGCTCTAGGGTAATGTAGCACAAGCAGAGCAGAAGTTCTACTTCAGCCAGATCAGGCCTGCAAAGAAACTGCGTTTCACAGGCCTTTGGAAGAGATGTTCCCGGTAGGCTGTAAGAGCACTGTGCAGAGCGAGTTGTTTCCCAGCTTCCCAAGAGCTGGAAGCAAGATGCTGTGGGGCCCAAGTCGCCCTTTGGAAAGAAGCCTGCACGTTGTGCCTTTCAGCTCTAGGGCAATGTAGCACACCCAGAGCAGAAGTTCTACTTCAGCCAGATCAGGCCTGAAAAGAAACTGCGTTTCACAGGCCTTTGGAAGAGATGTTCCCGATAGGCTGTAAGAGCACTGTGCAGAGCGAGTTGTTTCCTAGCTTCCCAATAGCTGGAAGCAAGATGCTGTAGGCCCAACTCGCCCTTGGGAAAGAACCCTGCACGTTGTGCCTTTCAGCTCTAGGGCAATGTAGCACACCCAGAGCAGAAGTTCTACTTCAGCCAGATCAGGCCTGCAAAGAAACTGCGTTCACAGGCCTTTGGAAGAGATGTTCCCGGTAGGCTGTAAGAGCACTGTGCAGAGTGAGTTGTTTCTTAGCTTCCCAAAGAGCTGGAAGCAAGATGCTGTATGGCCCAACTCGCCCTTTGGAAAGAAGCCTGCACGTTGTGCCTTTCAGCTCTAGGGCAATGTAGCACACCCAGAGCAGAAGTTCTACTTCATCCAGATCAGTCCTGCAAAGAAACTGCGTTTCACAGGCCTTTGGAAGAGATGTTTACGGTAGGCTGTAAGAGCACTGTGCAGAGCGAGTTGTTTCTCAGCTTCCCAAAGAGCTGGAAGCAAGATGCTGTGGGTCCCAAGTCGCCCTTTGTAAAGAAGCCTGCGCGTTGTGCCTTTCAGCTATAGAGCAATGTAGCACACCCAGAGCAGAAGTTCTACTTTAGCCAGATCAGGCCTGCAAAGAAACTGCGTTTCACAGGCCTTTGGAAGAGATGTTCCCGGTAGGCTGTAAGAGCACTGGGCAGAGCGAGTTGTTTCTTAGCTTCCCAAAGAGCTGGAAGCAAGATGCTGTGGGGCCCAACTCGCCCTTGGGAAAGAAGCCTGCGCGTTGTGCCTTTCAGCTCTAGGGCAATGTAGCACACCCAGAGCAGACGTTGTACTTCATCCAGATCAGGCCTGCAAAGAAACTGCGTTTCACAGGCATTTGGAAGAGAAGTTCCCGGTAGGCTGTAAGAGCACTGTGCAGAGCGAGCTGTTTCTTAGCTTCCCAAAGAGCAGGAAGCAAGATGCTGTGGGGCCCGTCTCGCCCTTTGGAAAGAAGCCAGCACGATGTGCCTTTCAGCTCTAGGGCAATGTGGCACACCCAGATCAGAAGTTCTACTTCAGCCAGATCAGGCCTGCAAAGAAACTGCGTTTCGCAGGCCTTTTGAAGAGATGTTCCCGGTAGGCTGTAAGAGAACTGTGCAGAGCGAGTTGTTTCTCAGCTTCCCAAAGAGCTGGAAGCAAGATTCTGTGGGGCCCAAGTCGCCCTTTGGAAAGAATCCTGCGCGTTGTGCCTTTCAGCTCTAGAGCAATGTAGCACACCCAGAGCAGAAGTTCTACTTCAGCCAGATCAGGCCTGCAAAGAAACTGCGTTTCACAGGCCTTTGGAAGAGATGTTCCCGGTAGGCTGTAAGAGCACTGTGCAGAGCGAGTTGTTTCTTAGCTTCCCAAAGAGCTGGAAGCAAGATGCTTTGGGCCCCAACTCGCCCTTTGGAAAGAAGCCTGCACCTTGTGCCTTTCAGCTGTAGGGCAATGTAGCACACCCAGAGCAGACGTTGCACTTCATCCAGATCAGGCCTGCAAAGAAACTGCGTTTCACAGGCCTTTGGAAGAGAAGTTCCCGGTAGGCTGTAAGAGCACTGTGCAGAGCGAGCTGTTTCTAAGCTTCCCAAAGAGCTGGAAGCAAGATGCTGTGGGGCCCGTCTCGTCCTTTGGAAAGAACCCTGCACGATGTGCCTTTAAGCTCTAGGGCAATGTAGCACACCCAGAGCAGAAGTTCTACTTCAGACAGATTAGGCCTGCAAAGAAACTGCGTTTCACAGGCCTTTGGAAGAGATGTTCCCGGTAGGCTGTAAGAGCACTGTGCACAGCGAGTTGTTTCTTAGCTTCCCAAAGAGCTGGAAGCAAGATGCTGTGGGGCCCACCTCGCCCTTTGGAAAGAAGCCTGCACGCTGTGCCTTTCAGCTCTAGGGTAATGTAGCACAAGCAGAGCAGAAGTTCTACTTCAGCCAGATCAGGCCTGCAAAGAAACTGCGTTTCACAGGCCTTTGGAAGTGATGTTCGCGGTAGGCTGTAAGAGCACTGTGCAGAGCGAGTTGTTTCCCAGCTTCCCAAGAGCTGGAAGCAAGATGCTGTGTGCCCAAAGTCGCCCTTTGGAAAGAAGCCTGCACGTTGTGCCTTTCAGCTTTAGGGCAATGTAGCACACCCAGAGCAGAAGTTCTACTTCAGCCATATCAGGCCTGCAAAGAAACTGCGTTTCACAGGCCTTTGGAAGAGATGTTCCCGGTAGGCTGTAAGAGCACTGTGCAGAGCGAGTTGTTTCTTAGCTTCCCAAAGAGCTGGAAGCAAGATGCTGTGGGGCCTATCTCGCCCTTTGGAAAGAAGCCTGCACGCTGTGCCTTTCAGCTCTAGGGTAATGTAGCACAAGCAGAGCAGAAGTTCTACTTCAGCCAGATCAGGCCTGCAAAGAAACTGCGTTTCACAGGCCTTTGGAAGAGATGTTCCCGGCAGGCTGTAAGAGCACTGTGCAGAGCGAGTTGTTTCTTAGCTTCCCAAAGAGCTGGAAGCAAGATTCTGTGGGACCCAACTCGCCCTTGGGAGAGAACCCTGCACGTTGTGCCTTTCAGCTCTAGGGCAATGTAGCACACCCAGAGCAGAAGTTCTACTTCAGCCAGATCAGGCCTGCAAAGAAACTGCGTTTCACAGGCCTTTGGAAGAGATGTTTCCGGTAGGCTGTAAGAGCACTGTGCAGAGCGAGTTGTTTCTTAGCTTCCCAAAGAGCTGGAAGCAAGATGCTGTGGGGCCCAAGTCGCCCTTTGGAAAGAAGCCTGCACGTTGTGCCTTCCAGCTCTAGGGCAATGTAGCACACCCAGAGCAGAAGTTCTACTTCAGCCAGATCAGGCCTGCAAAGAAACTGCGTTTCACAGGCCTTTGGAAGAGATGTTCCCCGTAGGCTGTAAGAGCACTGTGCAGAGCGAGCTGTTTCTTAGCTTCCCAAAGAGCTGGAATCAAGATGCTGTGGGGCCCATCTCGCCCTTTGGAAAGAATCCTGCACGATGTGCCTTTCAGCTCTAGGGCAATGTAGCACACCCAGAGCAGAAGCTCTACCTCAGCCAGATCAGGCCTGCAAAGAAACGGCATTTCACAGGCCTTTGGAACAGATGTTCCCGGTAGGCAGTAAGAGCACTGTGCAGAGCGAATTGTTTCTTAGCTTCCCAAAGAGCTGGAAGCAAGATGCTGTGGGGCCCAACTCGCCCTTGGGAAAGAAGCCTGCACGTTGTGCCTTTCAGCTCTAGGGCAATGTAGCACACCCAGAGCAGAAGTTCTACTTCAGCCAGATCAGGCCTGCAAAGAAACGGCGTTTCACAGGCCTTTGGAAGAGATGTTTCCAGTAGGCTGTAAGGGCACTGTGCAGAGCGAGTTGTTTCTTAGCTTCCCAAGGAGCTGGAAGCAAGATGCTGTGGGGCCAAGTCTCCCTTTGGAAAGAAGCCTGCACTTTGTGCCTTTCAGCTCTAGGGAAATGTAGCACACCCAGAGCAGAAGTTCTTCTTAGGGCAGATAAGGCCTGCGAAGAAACTGCGTTTCACAGGCCTTTGGAAGAGATGTTCCCGGTAGGCTGTAAGAGCACTGTGCAGAGCGAGTTGTTTCTTAGCTTCCCAAGGAGCTGGAAGCAAGAGGCTGTGGGGCCCAACTCGCCCTTTGGAAAGAAGCCTGCACTCTGTGCCTTTCAGCTCTAGGGTAATGTAGCACAAGCAGAGCAGAAGCTCTACTTCAGCCAGATCAGGCCTGCAAAGAAAGTGCGTTTCACAGGCCTTTGGAAGAGATGTTCCCGGTAGGCTGTAAGAGCACTGTGCAGAGCGAGTTGTTTCCCAGCTTCCCAAGAGCTGGAAGCAAGATGCTGTGGTGCCAAAGTCGCCCTTTGGAAAGAAGCCTGCACGTTGTGCCTTTCAGCTCTAGGGCAATGTAGCACACCCAGAGCAGAAGTTCTACTTCAGCCTGATCAGGCCTGCAAAGAAACTGCGTTTCACAGGCCTTTGGAAGAGATGTTCCCGGTAGGCTGTAAGAGAACTGTGCAGAGCGAGTTGTTTCTTAGCTTCCCAAAGAGCTGGAAGCAAGATGCTGTGAGGCCCAACTCGACCTTTGGAAAGAAGCCTGCACGTGGTGCCTTTCAGCTCTAGGGCAATGTAGCACACCCAGAGCAGAAGTTCTACTTCAGCCAGATCAGGCCTGCAAAGAAACTGCGTTTCACAGGCCTTTGGAAGAGATGTTCCCGGTAGGCTGTAAGAGCACTGTGCAGAGCGAGTTGTTTCCCAGCTTCCCAATAGCTGGAAGCAAGATGCTGTGGGACCCAACTCGCCCTTGGGAAAGAAGCCTGCACGTTGTGCCTTTCAGCTCTAGGGCAATGTAGCACACCCAGAGCAGAAGTTCTACTTCAGCCAGATCAGGCCTGCAAAGAAACTGCGTTTCACAAGCCTTTGGTAGAGATGTTCCCGGTAGGCTGTAAGAGCACTGTGCAGAGCGAGCTTTTTCTTAGCTTCCAAAAGAGCTGGAAGCAAGATGCTGTGGGGCCCATCTCGCCCTTTGGAAAGAATCCTGCACGATGTGCCTTTCAGCTCTAGGGCAATGTAGCACACCCAGAGCAGAAGTTCTACTTAGGGCAGATAAGGCCTGCGAAGAAACTGCATTTCACAGGCCTTTGGAAGAGATGTTCCCGGTAGGCTGTAAGAGCACTGTGCAGAGCGAGTTGTTTCTTAGCTTCCCAAAGAGCTGGAAGCAAGATGCTGTGGGGCCCACCTCGCCCTTTGGAAAGAAGCCTGCACGCTGTGCCTTTCAGCTCTAGGGTAATGTAGCACAAGCAGAGCAGAAGTTCTACTTCAGCCAGAACAGGCCTGCAAAGAAACTGCGTTTCACAGGCCGTTGGAAGAGATGTTCCCGGTAGGCTGTAAGAGCACTGTGCTGAGCGAGTTGTTTCTTAGCTTCCCAAAGAGCTGGAAGCAAGATGCTGTGGGGCCAAGTCTCCCTTTGGAAAGAAGCCTGCACTTTGTGCCTTTCAGCTCTAGGGAAAGGTAGCACACCCAGAGCAGAAGTTCTACTTAGGGCAGATAAGGCCTGCAAAGAAAATGCGTTTCACAGGCCTTTGGAAGAGATGTTCCCGGTAGGCTGTAAGAGCACTGTGCACAGCGAGTTGTTTCTTAGCTTCCCAAAGAGCTGGAAGCAAGATGCTGTGGGGCCCATCTCGCCCTTTGGAAAGAAGCCTGCACGCTGTTTCTTTCAGCTCTAGGGTAATGTAGCACAAGCAGAGCAGAAGTTCTACTTCAGCCAGATCAGGCCTGCAAAGAAACTGCGTTTCACAGGCCTTTGGAAGAGATGTTCCCGGTAGGCTGTAAGAGCACTGTGCAGAGCGAGTTGTTTCCCAGCTTCCCAAGAGCTGGAAGCAAGATGCTGTAGGGCCCAACTCGCCCTTGGGAAAGAACCCTGCACGTTGTGCCTTTCAGCTCTAGTTCAATGTAGCACACCCAGAGCAGAAGTTCTACTTCAGCCAGATCAGGCCTGCAAAGAAACTGCGTTTCACAGGCCTTTGGAAGAGATGTTCCCGGTAGGCTGTAAGAGCACTGGGCAGAGCGAGTTGTTTCTTAGCTTCCCAAAGAGCTGGAAGCAAGATGCTTTGGGGCCCAACTCGCCCTTTGGAAAGAAGCCTGCACGTTGTGCCTTTCAGCTCTAGGGCAATGTAGCACACCCAGAGCAGACGTTGTACTTCATCCAGATCAGGCCTGCAAAGAAACTGCGTTTCACAGGCCTTTGGAAGAGAAGTTCCCAGTAGGCTGTAAGAGCACTGTGCAGAGCGAGCTGTTTCTTAGCTTCCCAAGAGCTGGAAGCAAGATGCTGTGGTGCCAAAGTCGCCCTTTGGAAAGAAGCCTGCACGTTGTGCCTTTCAGCTCTAGGGCAATGTAGCACACCCAGAGCAGAAGTTCTACTTCAGCCTGATCAGGCCTGCAAAGAAACTGCGTTTCACAGGCCTTTGGAAGAGATGTTCCCGGTAGGCTGTAAGAGAACTGTGCAGAGCGAGTTGTTTCTTAGCTTCCCAAAGAGCTGGAAGCAAGATGCTGTGAGGCCCAACTCGACCTTTGGAAAGAAGCCTGCACGTTGTGCCTTTCAGCTCTAGGGCAATGTAGCACACCCAGAGCAGAAGTTCTACTTCAGCCAGATCAGGCCTGCAAAGAAACTGCGTTTCACAAGCCTTTGGTAGAGATGTTCCCGGTAGGCTGTAAGAGCACTGTGCAGAGCGAGCTGTTTCTTAGCTTCCAAAAGAGCTGGAAGCAAGATGCTGTGGGGCCCAACTCGCCCTTTGGAAAGAATCCTGCACGATGTGCCTTTCAGCTCTAGGGCAATGTAGCACACCCAGAGCAGAAGTTCTACTTAGGGCAGATAAGGCCTGCGAAGAAACTGCATTTCACAGGCCTTTGGAAGAGATGTTCCCGGTAGGCTGTAAGAGCACTGTGCAGAGCGAGTTGTTTCTTAGCTTCCCAAAGAGCTGGAAGCAAGATGCTGTGGGGCCCAACTCGCCCTTTGGAAAGAAGCCTGCACGCTGTGCCTTTCAGCTCTAGGGTAATGTTGCACAAGCAGAGCAGAAGTTCTACTTCAGCCAGAACAGGCCTGCAAAGAAACTGCGTTTCACAGGCCGTTGGAAGAGATGTTCCCGGTAGGCTGTAAGAGCACTGTGCAGAGCGAGTTGTTTCTTAGCTTCCCAAAGAGCTGGAAGCAAGATGCTGTGGGGCCAAGTCTCCCTTTGGAAAGAAGCCTGCACTTTGTGCCTTTCAGCTCTAGGGAAAGGTAGCCACCCAGAGCAGAAGTTCTACTTAGGGCAGATAAGGCCTGCAAAGAAAATGCGTTTCACAGGCCTTTGGAAGACATGTTCCCGGTAGGCTGTAAGAGCACTGTGCACAGCGAGTTGTTTCTTAGCTTCCCAAAGAGCTGGAAGCAAGATGCTGTGGGGCCCATCTCGCCCTTTGGAAAGAAGCCTGCACGCTGTGCCTTTCAGCTCTAGGGTAATGTAGCACAAGCAGAGCAGAAGTTCTACTTCAGCCAGATCAGGCCTGCAAAGAAACTGCGTTTCACAGGCCTTTGGAAGAGATGTTCCCGGTAGGCTGTAAGAGCACTGTGCAGAGCGAGTTGTTTCCCAGCTTCCCAAGAGCTGGAAGCAAGATGCTGTAGGGCCCAACTCGCCCTTGGGAAAGAACCCTGCACGTTGTGCCTTTCAGCTCTAGTGCAATGTAGCACACCCAGAGCAGAAGTTCTACTTCAGCCAGATCAGGCCTGCAAAGAAACTGCGTTTCACAGGCCTTTGGAAGAGATGTTCCCGGTAGGCTGTAAGAGCACTGTGCAGAGCGAGTTGTTTCTTAGCTTCCCAAAGAGCTGGAAGCAAGATGCTGTGGGGCCCAACTCGCCCTTTGGAAAGAAGCCTGCACGTTGTGCCTTTCAGCTCTAGGGCAATGTAGCACACCCAGAGCAGAAGTTCTACTTCAGCCAGATCAGGCCTGCAAAGAAACTGCGTTTCACAGGCCTTTGGAAGAGATGTTCCCGGTAGGCTGTAAGAGCACTGTGCAGAGCGAGTTGTTTCTCAGCTTCCCAAAGAGCTGGAAGCAAGATTCTGTGGGGCCCAAGTCGCCCTTTGGAAAGAAGCCTGCGCGTTGTGCCTTTCAGCTCTAGAGCAATGTAGCAGACCCAGAGCAGAAGTTCTACTTCAGCCAGATCAGGCCTGCAAAGAAACTGCGTTTCACAGGCCTTTGGAAGAGAAGTTCCCGGTAGGCTGTAAGAGCACTGTGCAGAGCGAGCTGTTTCTAAGCTTCCCAAAGAGCTGGAAGCAAGATGCTGTGGGGCCCGTCTCGTCCTTTGGAAAGAAGCCTGCACGATGTGCCTTTCAGCTCTAGGGCAATGTAGCACACCCAGAGCAGAAGTTCTACTTCAGCCAGATCAGGCCTGAAAAGAAACTGCGTTTCACAGGCCTTTGGAAGAGATGTTCCCGGTAGGCTGTAAGAGCACTGTGCAGAGCGAGTTGTTTCTCAGCTTCCCAAAGAGCTGGAAGCAAGATGCTGTAGGGCCCAACTCGCCCTTGGGAAAGTACCCTGCACGTTGTGCCTTTCAGCTCTAGGGCAATGTAGCACACCCAGAGCAGAAGTTCTACTTCAGCCAGATCAGGCCTGCAAAGAAACTGCGTTTCACAGGCCTTTGGAAGAGATGTTCCCGGTAGGCTGTAAGAGCACTGTGCAGAGTGAGTTGTTTCTTAGCTTCCCAAAGAGCTGGAAGCAAGATGCTGTATGGCCCAACTCGCCCTTTGGAAAGAAGCCTGCACGTTGTGCCTTTCAGCTCTAGGGCAATGTAGCACACCCAGAGCAGAAGTTCTACTTCAGCCAGATCAGGCCTGCAAAGAAACTGCGTTTCACAGGCCTTTGGAAGAGATGTTTACGGTAGGCTGTAAGAGCACTGTGCAGAGCGAGTTGTTTCTCAGCTTCCCAAAGAGCTGGAAGCAAGATGCTGTGGGTCCCAAGTCGCCCTTTGGAAAGAAGCCTGCGCGTTGTGCCTTTCAGCTCTAGAGCAATGTAGCACACCCAGAGCAGAAGTTCTACTTCAGCCAGATCAGGCCTGCAAAGAAACTGCGTTTCACAGGCCTTTGGAAGAGATGTTCCCGGCAGGCTGTAAGAGAACTGTGCAGAGCGAGTTGTTTCTCAGCTTCCCAAAGAGCTGGAAGCAAGATTCTGTGGGGCCCAAGTCGCCCTTTGGAAAGAAGCCTGCGCGTTGTGCCTTTCAGCTCTAGAGCAATGTAGCACACCCAGAGCAGAAGTTCTACTTCAGCCAGATCAGGCCTGCAAAGAAACTGCGTTTCACAGGCCTTTGGAAGAGATGTTCCCGGTAGGCTGTAAGAGCACTGGGCAGAGCGAGTTGTTTCTTAGCTTCCCAAAGAGCTGGAAGCAAGATGCTGTGGGGCCCAACTCGCCCTTGGGAAAGAAGCCTGCGCGTTGTGCCTTTCAGCTCTAGGGCAATGTAGCACACCCAGAGCAGACGTTGTACGTCATCCAGATCAGGCCTGCAAAGAAACTGCGTTTCACAGGCCTTTGGAAGAGAAGTTCCCGGTAGGCTGTAAGAGCACTGTGCAGAGCGAGCTGTTTCTTAGCTTCCCAAAGAGCAGGAAGCAAGATGCTGTGGGGCCCGTCTCGCCCATTGGAAAGAAGCCTGCACGATGTGCCTTTCAGCTCTAGGGCAATGTGGCACACCCAGAGCAGAAGTTCTACTTCAGCCAGATCAGGCCTGCAAAGAAACTGCGTTTCGCAGGCCTTTTGAAGAGATGTTCCCGGTAGGCTGTAAGAGCACTGTGCAGAGCGAGTTGTTTCTCAGCTTCCCAAGAGCTGGAAGCAAGATGCTGTGGGTCCAAAGTCGCCCTTTGGAAAGAAGCCTGCACGTTGTGCCTTTCAGCTCTAGGGCAATGTAGCACACCCAGAGCAGAAATTCTACTTCAGCCATATCAGGCCTGCAAAGAAACTGCGTTTCACAGGCCTTTGGAAGAGATGTTCCCGGTAGGCTGTAAGAGCACTGTGCACAGCGAGTTGTTTCTTAGCTTCCCAAAGAGCTGGAAGCAAGATGCTGTGGGGCCTATCTCACCCTTTGGAAAGAAGCCTGCACGCTGTGCCTTTCAGCTCTAGGGTAATGTAGCACAAGCAGAGCAGAAGTTCTACTTCAGCCAGATCAGGCCTGCAAAGAAACTGCGTTTCACAGGCCTTTGGAAGAGATGTTCCCGGTAGGCTGTAAGAGCACTGTTCAGAGCGAGTTGTTTCTTAGCATCCCAAAGAGCTGGAAGCAAGATTCTGTGAGACCCAACTCGCTCTTTGGAAAGAAGGCTGCACGTTGTGCCTTTCAGCTCTAGGGCAATGTAGCACACCCAGAGCAGAAGTTCTACTTCAGCCAGATCAGGCCTGCAAAGAAACTGCGTTTCACAGGCCTTTGGAAGAGATGTTCCCGGTAGGCTGTAAGAGCACTGTGCAGAGCGAGTTGTTTCCCAGCTTCCCAATATCTGGAAGCAAGATGCTGTGGGACCAAACTCGCCCTTGGGAAAGAAGCCTGCACGTTGTGCCTTTCAGCTCTAGGGCAATGTAGCACACCCAGAGCAGAAGTTCTTCTTCAGCCAGATCAGGCCTGCAAAGAAACTGCATTTCACAGGCCTTTGGAAGAGATGTTCCCGGTAGGCTGTAAGAGCACAGTGCAGAGCGAGTTGTTTCTTAGCTTCCCAAAGAGCTGGAAGCAAGATGCTGTGGGGCCCAACTCGCCCTTTGGAAAGAAGCCTGCACGTTGTGGCTCTAAGCTCTAGGGCAATGTAGCACACCCAGAGCAGAAGTTCTACTTCAGCCAGATCAGGCCTGCAAAGAAACTGCGTTTCACAGGCCTTTGGAAGAGATGTTTCCGGTAGGCTGTAAGAGCACTGTGCAGAGCGAGTTGTTTCTTAGCTTCCCAAAGAGCTGGAAGCAAGATTCTGTGGGGCCCAAGTCGCCCTTTGGAAAGAAGCCTGCGTGTTGTGCCTTCCAGCTCTAGGGCAATGTAGCACACCCAGAGCAGAAGTTCTACTTCAGCCAGATCATTCCTGCAAAGAAACTGCGTTTCACAGGCCTTTGGAAGAGATGTTCCCGGTAGGCTGTAAGAGCACTGTGCAGAGCGAGCTGTTTCTTAGCTTCCCAAAGAGCTGGAAGCAAGATGCTGTGGGGCCCATCTCGCCCTTTGGAAAGAATCCTGCACGATGTGCCTTTCAGCTCTAGGGCAATGTAGCACACCCAGACCAGAAGTTCTACTTCAGCCAGATCAGGCCTGCAAAGAAACGCCGTTTCACAGGCCTTTGGAAGAGATTTTCCCGGTAGGCTGTAAGAGCACTGTGCAGAGCGAGTTTTTTCCCAGCTTCCCAAAGAGCTGGAAGCAAGATGCTGTGGGGCCCCACTCGCCCTTTGGAAAGAACCCTGCACGTTGTGCCTTTCAGCTCTAGGGCAATGTAGCACACCCAGAGCAGAAGTTCTACTTCATCCAGATCAGGCCTGCAAAGAAACTGCGTTTCACAGGCCTTTGGAAGAGATGTTTACGGTAGGCTGTAAGAGCACTGTGCAGAGCGAGTTGTTTCTCAGCTTCCCAAAGAGCTGGAAGCAAGATTCTGTGGGTCCCAAGTCGCCCTTTGGAAAGAAGCCTGCGCGTTGTGCCTTTCAGCTCTAGAGCAATGTAGCAGACCCAGAGCAGAAGTTCTACTTCAGCCAGATCAGGCCTGCAAAGAAACTGCGTTTCACAGGCCTTTGGAAGAGAAGTTCCCGGTAGGCTGTAAGAGCACCGTGCAGAGCGAGCTGTTTCTAAGCTTCCCAAAGAGCTGGAAGCAAGATGCTGTGAGGCCCGTCTCGTCCTTTGGAAAGAAGCCTGCACGATGTGCCTTTCAGCTCTAGGGCAAAGTAGCACACCCAGAGCAGAAGTTCTACTTCAGCCAGATCAGGCCTGAAAAGAAACTGCGTTTCACAGGCCTTTGGAAGAGATGTTCCCGGTAGGCTGTAAGAGCACTGTGCAGAGCGAGTTGTTTCTCAGCTTCCCAAAGAGCTGGAAGCAAGATGCTGTAGGGCCCAACTCGCCCTTGGGAAAGAAGCCTGCACGTTGTGCCTTTCAGCTCTAGGGCAATGTAGCACACCCAGAGCAGAAGTTCTACTTCAGCCAGATCAGGCCTGCAAAGAAACTGCGTTTCACAGGCCTTTGGAAGAGATGTTCCCAGTAGGCTGTAAGAGCACTGTGCAGAGTGAGTTGTTTCTTAGCTTCCCAAAGAGCTGGAAGCAAGATGCTGTATGGCCCAACTCGCCCTTTGGAAAGAAGCCTGCACGTTGTGCCTTTCAGCTCTAGGGCAATGTAGCACACCCAGAGCAGAAGTTCTACTTCATCCAGATCAGGCCTGCAAAGAAACTGCGTTTCACAGGCCTTTGGAAGAGATGTTTACGGTAGGCTGTAAGAGCACTGTGCAGAGCGAGTTGTTTCTCAGCTTCCCAAAGAGCTGGAAGCAAGATGCTGTGGGTCCCAAGTCGCCCTTTGGAAAGAAGCCTGCGCGTTGTGCCTTTCAGCTCTAGAGCAATGTAGCACACCCAGAGCAGAAGTTCTACTTCAGCCAGATCAGGCCTGCAAAGAAACTGCGTTTCACAGGCCTTTGGAAGAGATGTTCCCGGCAGGCTGTAAGAGCACTGTGCAGAGCGAGTTGTTTCTCAGCTTCCCAAAGAGCTGGAAGCAAGATTCTGTGGGGCCCAAGTCGCCCTTTGGAAAGAAGCCTGCGCGTTGTGCCTTTCAGCTCTAGAGCAATGTAGCACACCCAGAGCAGAAGTTCTACTTCAGCCAGATCAGGCCTGCAAAGAAACTGCGTTTCACAGGCCTTTGGAAGAGATGTTCCCGGTAGGCTGTAAGAGCACTGTGCAGAGCGAGTTGTTTCTTAGCTTCCCAAAGAGCTGGAAGCAAGATTCTGTGGGACCCACCTCGCCCTTGGGAGAGAACCCTGCACGTTGTGCCTTTCAGCTCTAGGGCAATGTAGCACACCCAGAGCAGAAGTTCTACTTCAGCCAGATCAGGCCTGCAAAGAAACTGCGTTTCACAGGCCTTTGGAAGAGATGTTTCCGGTAGGCTGTAAGAGCACTGTGCAGAGCGAGTTGTTTCTTAGCTTCCCAAAGAGCTGGAAGCAAGATGCTGTGGGGCCCAAGTCGCCCTTTGGAAAGAAGCCTGCACGTTGTGCCTTCCAGCTCTAGGGCAATGTAGCACACCCAGAGCAGAAGTTCTACTTCAGCCAGATCAGGCCTGCAAAGAAACTGCGTTTCACAGGCCTTTGGAAGAGATGTTCCCCGTAGGCTGTAAGAGCACTGTGCAGAGCGAGCTGTTTCTTAGCTTCCCAAAGAGCTGGAATCAAGATGCTGTGGGGCCCATCTCGCCCTTTGGAAAGAATCCTGCACGATGTGCCTTTCAGCTCTAGGGCAATGTAGCACACCCAGAGCAGAAGTTCTACCTCAGCAAGATCAGGCCTGCAAAGAAACGGCGTTTCACAGGCCTTTGGAAGAGATGTTCCCGGTAGGCAGTAAGAGCACTGTGCAGAGCGAATTGTTTCTTAGCTTCCCAAAGAGCTGGAAGCAAGATGCTGTGGGGCCCAACTCGCCCTTTGGAAAGAAGCCTGCACTCTGTGCCTTTCAGCTCTAGGGCAATGTAGCACACCCAGAGCAGAAGTTCTACTTCAGCCAGATCAGGCCTGCAAAGAAACGGCGTTTCACAGGCCTTTGGAAGAGATGTTTCCAGTAGGCTGTAAGGGCACTGTGCAGAGCGAGTTGTTTCTTAGCTTCCCAAGGAGCTGGAAGCAAGATGCTGTGGGGCCAAGTCTCCCTTTGGAAAGAAGCCTGCACTTTGTGCCTTTCAGCTCTAGGGAAATGTAGCACACCCAGAGCAGAAGTTCTTCTTAGGGCAGATAAGGCCTGCGAAGAAACTGCGTTTCACAGGCCTTTGGAAGAGATGTTCCCGGTAGGCTGTAAGAGCACTGTGCAGAGCGAGTTGTTTCTTAGCTTCCCAAGGAGCTGAAAGCAAGAGGCTGTGGGGCCCAACTCGCCCTTTGGAAAGAAGCCTGCACTCTGTGCCTTTCAGCTCTAGGGTAATGTAGCACAAGCAGAGCAGAAGTTCTACTTCAGCCAGATCAGGCCTGCAAAGAAACTGCGTTTCACAGGCCTTTGGAAGAGATGTTCCCGGTAGGCTGTAAGAGCACTTTGCAGAGCGAGTTGTTTCCCAGCTTCCCAAGAGCTGGAAGCAAGATGCTGTGGTGCCAAAGTCGCCCTTTGGAAAGAAGCCTGCACGTTGTGCCTTTCAGCTCTAGGGCAATGTAGCACACCCAGAGCAGACGTTGTACTTCATCCAGATCAGGCCTGCAAAGAAACTGCGTTTCACAGGCCTTTGGAAGAGAAGTTCCCAGTAGGCTGTAAGAGCACTGTGCAGAGCGAGCTGTTTCTTAGCTTCCCAAAGAGCTGGAAGCAAGATGCTGTGGGGCCCGTCTCGCCCTTTGGAAAGAAGCCTGCACGATGTGCCTTTCAGCTCTAGGGCAATGTGGCACACCCAGAGCAGAAGTTCTACTTCAGCCAGATCAGGCCTGCAAAGAAACTGCGTTTCACAGGCCTTTGGAAGAGATGTTCCCCGTAGGCTGTAAGAGCACTGTGCAGAGCGAGTTGTTTCTCAGCTTCCCAAAGAGCTGGAAGCAAGATTCTGTGGGGCCCAAGTCGCCCTTTGGAAAGAAGCCTGCGCGTTGTGCCTTTCAGCTCTAGAGCAATGTAGCACACCCAGAGCAGAAGTTCTACTTCAGCCAGATCAGGCCTGCAAAGAAACTGCGTTTCACAGGCCTTTGGAAGAGATGTTCCCGGTAGGCTGTAAGAGCACTGTGCAGAGCGAGTTGTTTCCCAGCTTCCCAAGAGCTGGAAGCAAGATGCTGTGGGACCCAACTCGCCCTTGGGAAAGAAGCCTGCACGTTGTGCCTTTCAGCTCTAGGGCAATGTAGCACACCCAGAGCAGAAGTTCTACTTCAGCCAGATCAGGCCTGCAAAGAAACTGCGTTTCACAGGCCTTTGGAAGAGATGTTCCCGGTAGGCTGTAAGAGCACTGTGCAGAGCGAGTTGTTTCCTGGCTTCCCAAAGAGCTGGAAGCAAGATGCAGTGGGGCCCAACTCGCCCTTTGGAAAGAAGCCTGCACGTTGTGCCTTTAAGCTCTAGGGCAATGTAGCACACCCAGAGCAGAAGTTGTACTTCTGCCAGATCAGGCCTGCAAAGCAACTGCGTTTCACAGGCCTTTGGAAGAGATGTTCCCGGTAGGCTGTAAGAGCACTGTGCAGAGCGAGTTTTTATTTAGCTTCCCAAAGAGCTGGAAGCAAGATGCTGTGGGGCCAAGTTTCCCTTTGGAAAGAAGCCTGCACTTTGTGCCTTTCAGCTCTAGGGAAATGTGGCACAGCCAGAGCACAAGTTCTACTTTGGGCAGATAAGGCCTGCGAAGAAAATGCGTTTCACAGGCCTTTGGAAGAGATGTTCCCGGTAGGCTGTAAGAGCACTGTGCAGAGCGAGTTGTTTCTTAGCTTCCCAAGAGCTGTAAGCAAGATGCTGTGGGGCCTATCTCGCCCTTTGGAAAGAAGCCTGACGCAGTGCCTTTCAGCTCTAGGGTAATGTAGCACAAGCAGAGCAGAAGTTCTACTTCAGCCAGATCAGGCCTGCAAAGAAACTGCGTTTCACAGGCCTTTGGAAGAGATGTTCCCGGTAGGCTGTAAGAGCACTGTGCAGAGCGAGTTGTTTCCCAGCTTCCCAAGAGCTGGAAGCAAGATGCTGTGGGGCCCAAGTCGCCCTTTGGAAAGAAGCCTGCACGTTGTGCCTTCCAGCTCTAGGGCAATGTAGCACACCCAGAGCAGAAGTTCTACTTCAGCCAGATCAGGCCTGCAAAGAAACTGCGTTTCACAGGCCTTTGGAAGAGATGTTCCCCGTAGGCTGTAAGAGCACTGTGCAGAGCGAGCTGTTTCTTAGCTTCCCAAAGAGCTGGAATCAAGATGCTGTGGGGCCCATCTCGCCCTTTGGAAAGAATCCTGCACGATGTGCCTTTCAGCTCTAGGGCAATGTAGCACACCCAGAGCAGAAGTTCTACCTCAGCAAGATCAGGCCTGCAAAGAAACGGCGTTTCACAGGCCTTTGGAAGAGATGTTCCCGGTAGGCAGTAAGAGCACTGTGCAGAGCGAATTGTTTCTTAGCTTCCCAAAGAGCTGGAAGCAAGATGCTGTGGGGCCCAACTCGCCCTTTGGAAAGAAGCCTGCACTCTGTGCCTTTCAGCTCTAGGGCAATGTAGCACACCCAGAGCAGAAGTTCTACTTCAGCCAGATCAGGCCTGCAAAGAAACGGCGTTTCACAGGCCTTTGGAAGAGATGTTTCCAGTAGGCTGTAAGGGCACTGTGCAGAGCGAGTTGTTTCTTAGCTTCCCAAGGAGCTGGAAGCAAGATGCTGTGGGGCCAAGTCTCCCTTTGGAAAGAAGCCTGCACTTTGTGCCTTTCAGCTCTAGGGAAATGTAGCACACCCAGAGCAGAAGTTCTTCTTAGGGCAGATAAGGCCTGCGAAGAAACTGCGTTTCACAGGCCTTTGGAAGAGATGTTCCCGGTAGGCTGTAAGAGCACTGTGCAGAGCGAGTTGTTTCTTAGCTTCCCAAGGAGCTGAAAGCAAGAGGCTGTGGGGCCCAACTCGCCCTTTGGAAAGAAGCCTGCACTCTGTGCCTTTCAGCTCTAGGGTAATGTAGCACAAGCAGAGCAGAAGTTCTACTTCAGCCAGATCAGGCCTGCAAAGAAACTGCGTTTCACAGGCCTTTGGAAGAGATGTTCCCGGTAGGCTGTAAGAGCACTTTGCAGAGCGAGTTGTTTCCCAGCTTCCCAAGAGCTGGAAGCAAGATGCTGTGGTGCCAAAGTCGCCCTTTGGAAAGAAGCCTGCACGTTGTGCCTTTCAGCTCTAGGGCAATGTAGCACACCCAGAGCAGACGTTGTACTTCATCCAGATCAGGCCTGCAAAGAAACTGCGTTTCACAGGCCTTTGGAAGAGAAGTTCCCAGTAGGCTGTAAGAGCACTGTGCAGAGCGAGCTGTTTCTTAGCTTCCCAAAGAGCTGGAAGCAAGATGCTGTGGGGCCCGTCTCGCCCTTTGGAAAGAAGCCTGCACGATGTGCCTTTCAGCTCTAGGGCAATGTGGCACACCCAGAGCAGAAGTTCTACTTCAGCCAGATCAGGCCTGCAAAGAAACTGCGTTTCACAGGCCTTTGGAAGAGATGTTCCCCGTAGGCTGTAAGAGCACTGTGCAGAGCGAGTTGTTTCTCAGCTTCCCAAAGAGCTGGAAGCAAGATTCTGTGGGGCCCAAGTCGCCCTTTGGAAAGAAGCCTGCGCGTTGTGCCTTTCAGCTCTAGAGCAATGTAGCACACCCAGAGCAGAAGTTCTACTTCAGCCAGATCAGGCCTGCAAAGAAACTGCGTTTCACAGGCCTTTGGAAGAGATGTTCCCGGTAGGCTGTAAGAGCACTGTGCAGAGCGAGTTGTTTCCCAGCTTCCCAAGAGCTGGAAGCAAGATGCTGTGGGACCCAACTCGCCCTTGGGAAAGAAGCCTGCACGTTGTGCCTTTCAGCTCTAGGGCAATGTAGCACACCCAGAGCAGAAGTTCTACTTCAGCCAGATCAGGCCTGCAAAGAAACTGCGTTTCACAGGCCTTTGGAAGAGATGTTCCCGGTAGGCTGTAAGAGCACTGTGCAGAGCGAGTTGTTTCCTGGCTTCCCAAAGAGCTGGAAGCAAGATGCAGTGGGGCCCAACTCGCCCTTTGGAAAGAAGCCTGCACGTTGTGCCTTTAAGCTCTAGGGCAATGTAGCACACCCAGAGCAGAAGTTGTACTTCTGCCAGATCAGGCCTGCAAAGCAACTGCGTTTCACAGGCCTTTGGAAGAGATGTTCCCGGTAGGCTGTAAGAGCACTGTGCAGAGCGAGTTTTTATTTAGCTTCCCAAAGAGCTGGAAGCAAGATGCTGTGGGGCCAAGTTTCCCTTTGGAAAGAAGCCTGCACTTTGTGCCTTTCAGCTCTAGGGAAATGTGGCACAGCCAGAGCACAAGTTCTACTTTGGGCAGATAAGGCCTGCGAAGAAAATGCGTTTCACAGGCCTTTGGAAGAGATGTTCCCGGTAGGCTGTAAGAGCACTGTGCAGAGCGAGTTGTTTCTTAGCTTCCCAAGAGCTGTAAGCAAGATGCTGTGGGGCCTATCTCGCCCTTTGGAAAGAAGCCTGACGCAGTGCCTTTCAGCTCTAGGGTAATGTAGCACAAGCAGAGCAGAAGTTCTACTTCAGCCAGATCAGGCCTGCAAAGAAACTGCGTTTCACAGGCCTTTGGAAGAGATGTTCCCGGTAGGCTGTAAGAGCACTGTGCAGAGCGAGTTGTTTCCCAGCTTCCCAAGAGCTGGAAGCAAGATGCTGTGGGGCCCAAGTCGCCCTTTGGAAAGAAGCCTGCACGTTGTGCCTTTCAGCTCTAGGGCAATGTAGCACACCCAGAGCAGAAGTTCTACTTCAGCCAGATCAGGCCTGCAAAGAAACTGCGTTTCACAGGCCTTTGGAAGAGATGTTCCCGGTAGGCTGTAAGAGCACTGTGCAGAGCGAGTTGTTTCTTAGCATCCCAAAGAGCTGGAAGCAAGATTCTGTGAGACCCAACTCGCTCTTTGGAAAGAAGGCTGCACGTTGTGCCTTTCAGCTCTAGGGCAATGTAGCACACCCAGAGCAGAAGTTCTACTTCAGCCAGATAAGGCCTGCAAAGAAACTGCGTTTCACAGGCCTTTGGAAGAGATGTTCCCGGTAGGCTGTAAGAGCACTGTGCAGAGCGAGTTGTTTCCCAGCTTCCCAATATCTGGAAGCAAGATGCTGTGGGACCAAACTCGCCCTTGGGAAAGAAGCCTGCACGTTGTGCCTTTCAGCTCTAGGGCAATGTAGCACACCCAGAGCAGAAGTTCTTCTTCAGCCAGATCAGGCCTGCAAAGAAACTGCATTTCACAGGCCTTTGGAAGAGATGTTCCCGGTAGGCTGTAAGAGCACAGTGCAGAGCGAGTTGTTTCTTAGCTTCCCAAAGAGCTGGAAGCAAGATGCTGTGGGGCCCAACTCGCCCTTTGGAAAGAAGCCTGCACGTTGTGGCTCTAAGCTCTAGGGCAATGTAGCACACCCAGAGCAGAAGTTCTACTTCAGCCAGATCAGGCCTGCAAAGAAACTGCGTTTCACAGGCCTTTGGAAGAGATGTTTCCGGTAGGCTGTAAGAGCACTGTGCAGAGCGAGTTGTTTCTTAGCTTCCCAAAGAGCTGGAAGCAAGATTCTGTGGGGCCCAAGTCGCCCTTTGGAAAGAAGCCTGCGTGTTGTGCCTTCCAGCTCTAGGGCAATGTAGCACACCCAGAGCAGAAGTTCTACTTCAGCCAGATCAGGCCTGCAAAGAAACTGCGTTTCACAGGCCTTTGGAAGAGATGTTCCCGGTAGGCTGTAAGAGCACTGTGCAGAGCGAGCTGTTTCTTAGCTTCCCAAAGAGCTGGAAGCAAGATTCTGTGGGGCCCAAGTCGCCGTTTGGAAAGAAGCCTGCGCGTTGTGCCTTTCAGCTCTAGAGCAATGTAGCACACCCAGAGCAGAAGTTCTACTTCAGCCAGATCAGGCCTGCAAAGAAACTGCGTTTCACAGGCCTTTGGAAGAGATGTTCCCGGTAGGCTGTAAGAGCACTGGGCAGAGCGAGTTGTTTCTTAGCTTCCCAAAGAGCTGGAAGCAAGATGCTGTGGGGCCCAACTCGCCCTTGGGAAAGAAGCCTGCGCGTTGTGCCTTTCAGCTCTAGGGCAATGTAGCACACCCAGAGCAGACGTTGTACGTCATCCAGATCAGGCCTGCAAAGAAACTGCGTTTCACAGGCCTTTGGAAGAGAAGTTCCCGGTAGGCTGTAAGAGCACTGTGCAGAGCGAGCTGTTTCTTAGCTTCCCAAAGAGCAGGAAGCAAGATGCTGTGGGGCCCGTCTCGCCCTTTGGAAAGAAGCCTGCACGATGTGCCTTTCAGCTCTAGGGCAATGTGGCACACCCAGAGCAGAAGTTCTACTTCAGCCAGATCAGGCCTGCAAAGAAACTGCGTTTCGCAGGCCTTTTGAAGAGATGTTCCCGGTAGGCTGTAAGAGCACTGTGCAGAGCGAGTTGTTTCTCAGCTTCCCAAGAGCTGGAAGCAAGATGCTGTGGGACCAAAGTCGCCCTTTGGAAAGAAGCCTGCACGTTGTGCCTTTCAGCTCTAGGGCAATGTAGCACACCCAGAGCAGAAATTCTACTTCAGCCATATCAGGCCTGCAAAGAAACTGCGTTTCACAGGCCTTTGGAAGAGATGTTCCCGGTAGGCTGTAAGAGCACTGTGCACAGCGAGTTGTTTCTTAGCTTCCCAAAGAGCTGGAAGCAAGATGCTGTGGGGCCTATCTCACCCTTTGGAAAGAAGCCTGCACGCTGTGCCTTTCAGCTCTAGGGTAATGTAGCACAAGCAGAGCAGAAGTTCTACTTCAGCCAGATCAGGCCTGCAAAGAAACTGCGTTTCACAGGCCTTTGGAAGAGATGTTCCCGGTAGGCTGTAAGAGCACTGTGCAGAGCGAGTTGTTTCTTAGCATCCCAAAGAGCTGGAAGCAAGATTCTGTGAGACCCAACTCGCTCTTTGGAAAGAAGGCTGCACGTTGTGCCTTTCAGCTCTAGGGCAATGTAGCACACCCAGAGCAGAAGTTCTACTTCAGCCAGATCAGGCCTGCAAAGAAACTGCGTTTCACAGGCCTTTGGAAGAGATGTTCCCGGTAGGCTGTAAGAGCACTGTGCAGAGCGAGTTGTTTCCCAGCTTCCCAATATCTGGAGGCAAGATGCTGTGGGACCAAACTCGCCCTTGGGAAAGAAGCCTGCACGTTGTGCCTTTCAGCTCTAGGGCAATGTAGCACACCCAGAGCAGAAGTTCTTCTTCAGCCAGATCAGGCCTGCAAAGAAACTGCATTTCACAGGCCTTTGGAAGAGATGTTCCCGGTAGGCTGTAAGAGCACAGTGCAGAGCGAGTTGTTTCTTAGCTTCCCAAAGAGCTGGAAGCAAGATGCTGTGGGGCCCAACTCGCCCTTTGGAAAGAAGCCTGCACGTTGTGGCTCTAAGCTCTAGGGCAATGTAGCACACCCAGAGCAGAAGTTCTACTTCAGCCAGATCAGGCCTGCAAAGAAACTGCGTTTCACAGGCCTTTGGAAGAGATGTTTCCGGTAGGCTGTAAGAGCACTGTGCAGAGCGAGTTGTTTCTTAGCTTCCCAAAGAGCTGGAAGCAAGATTCTGTGGGGCCCAAGTCGCCCTTTGGAAAGAAGCCTGCGTGTTGTGCCTTCCAGCTCTAGGGCAATGTAGCACACCCAGAGCAGAAGTTCTACTTCAGCCAGATCAGGCCTGCAAAGAAACTGCGTTTCACAGGCCTTTGGAAGAGATGTTCCCGGTAGGCTGTAAGAGCACTGTGCAGAGCGAGCTGTTTCTTAGCTTCCCAAAGAGCTGGAAGCAAGATGCTGTGGGGCCCATCTCGCCCTTTGGAAAGAATCCTGCACGATGTGCCTTTCAGCTCTAGGGCAATGTAGCACACCCAGACCAGAAGTTCTACTTCAGCCAGATCAGGCCTGCAAAGAAACGCCGTTTCACAGGCCTTTGGAAGAGATTTTCCCGGTAGGCTGTAAGAGCACTGTGCAGAGCGAGTTTTTTCCCAGCTTCCCAAAGAGCTGGAAGCAAGATGCTGTGGGGCCCCACTCGCCCTTGGGAAAGAACCCTGCACGTTGTGCCTTTCAGCTCTAGGGCAATGTAGCACACCCAGAGCAGAAGTTCTACTTCATCCAGATCAGGCCTGCAAAGAAACTGCGTTTCACAGGCCTTTGGAAGAGATGTTTACGGTAGGCTGTAAGAGCACTGTGCAGAGCGAGTTGTTTCTCAGCTTCCCAAAGAGCTGGAAGCAAGATTCTGTGGGTCCCAAGTCGCCCTTTGGAAAGAAGCCTGCGCGTTGTGCCTTTCAGCTCTAGAGCAATGTAGCAGACACAGAGCAGAAGTTCTACTTCAGCCAGATCAGGCCTGCAAAGAAACTGCGTTTCACAGGCCTTTGGAAGAGAAGTTCCCGGTAGGCTGTAAGAGCACTGTGCAGAGCGAGCTGTTTCTAAGCTTCCCAAAGAGCTGGAAGCAAGATGCTGTGGGGCCCGTCTCGTCCTTTGGAAAGAAGCCTGCACGATGTGCCTTTCAGCTCTAGGGCAAAGTAGCACACCCAGAGCAGAAGTTCTACTTCAGCCAGATCAGGCCTGAAAAGAAACTGCGTTTCACAGGCCTTTGGAAGAGATGTTCCCGGTAGGCTGTAAGAGCACTGTGCAGAGCGAGTTGTTTCTCAGCTTCCCAAAGAGCTGGAAGCAAGATGCTGTAGGGCCCAACTCGCCCTTGGGAAAGTACCCTGCACGTTGTGCCTTTCAGCTCTAGGGCAATGTAGCACACCCAGAGCAGAAGTTCTACTTCAGCCAGATCAGGCCTGCAAAGAAACTGCGTTTCACAGGCCTTTGGAAGAGATGTTCCCGGTAGGCTGTAAGAGCACTGTGCAGAGTGAGTTGTTTCTTAGCTTCCCAAAGAGCTGGAAGCAAGATGCTGTATGGCCCAACTCGCCCTTTGGAAAGAAGCCTGCACGTTGTGCCTTTCAGCTCTAGGGCAATGTAGCACACCCAGAGCAGAAGTTCTACTTCATCCAGATCAGGCCTGCAAAGAACCTGCATTTCACAGGCCTTTGGAAGTGATGTTCCCGGTAGGCTGTAAGAGCATTGTGCAGAGCGAGTTGTTTCCCAGCTCCCAATAGCTGGAAGCAAGATGCTGTGGTGCCCAACTCGCCCTTTGGAAAGAAGCCTGGACGTTGTGCCTTTCAGCTCTAGGGCAATGTAGCACACCCAGAACAGAAGTTCTACTTCATCCAGATCAGGCCTGCAAAGAAACTGCGTTTCACAGGCCTTTGGAAGAGATGTTCCCGGTAGGCTGTAAAAGCACAGTGCAGAGCGAGTTGTTTCTTAGCTTCCCAAAGAGCTGGAAGCAAGATGATGTGGGGCCCAACTCGCCCTTTGGAAAGAAGCCTGCATGTTGTGCCTTTCAGCTCTAGGGCAATGTAGCACACCCAGAGCAGAAGTTCTAATTCAGCCACATCAGGCCTGCAAAGAAACTGCGTTTCACAGGCCTTTGGAAGAGATGTTCCAGGTAGGCTGTAAGAGCACTGTTCAGAGCGAGTTGTTTCTTAGCTTCCCAAAGAGCTGGAAGCAAGATGCTGTGAGGCCCAATTCGCCCTTTGGAAAGAAGCCTGCACGTTGTGCCTTTCAGCTCTAGGGCAATGTAGCACACCCAGAGCAGAAGTTCTACTTCAGCCAGATCAGGCCTGCAAAGAAACTGCGTTTCACAGGCCTTTGGAAGTGATGTTCCCGGTAGGCTGTAAGAGCACTGTGCAGAGCGAGTTGTTTCCCAGCTCCCAATAGCTGGAAGCAAGATGCTGTGGGACCCAACTCGCCCTTGGGAAAGAAGCCTGGACGTTGTGCCTTTCAGCTCTAGGGCAATGTAGCACACCCAGAGCAGAAGTTCTACTTCATCCAGATCAGGCCTGCAAAGAAACTGCCTTTCACAGGTCTTTGGAAGAGATGTTCCCGGTAGGCTGTAAGAGCACAGTGCAGAGCGAGTTGTTTCTTAGATTCCCAAAGAGCTGGAAGCAAGATGCTGTGGGGCCCAACTCGATCTTTGGAAAGAAGCCTGCACGTTGTGCCTTTAAGCTCTAGGGCAATGTAGCACACCCAGAGCAGAAGTTCTACTTCAGCCAGATCAGGCCTGCAAAGAAACTGCGTTTCACAGGTCTTTGGAAGAGATGTTTCCGGTAGGCTGTAAGAGCACTGTGCAGAGCGAGTTGTTTCTTAGCTTCCCAAAGAGCTGGAAGCAAGATTCTGTGGGGCCCAAGTCGCCCTTTGGAAAGAAGCCTGCACTTTGTGCCTTTCAGCTCTAGGGAAATGTAGCACACCCAGAGCAGAAGTTCTACTTAGGGCAGATAAGGCCTGCGAAGAAACTGCGTTTCACAGGCCTTTGGAAGAGATGTTCCCGGTAGGCTGTAATAGCACTGTGCAGAGCGAGTTGTTTCTTAGCTTCCCAAAGAGCTGGAAGCAAGATGCTGTGGGGCCCAACTCGCCCTTTGGAAAGAAGCCTGCACGCTGTGCCTTTCAGCTCTAGGGTAATGTAGCACAAGCAGAGCAGAAGTTCTACTTCAGCCAGATCAGGCCTGCAAAGAAACTGCGTTTCACAGGCCTTTGGAAGAGATGTTCCCGGTAGGCTGTAAGAGCACTGTGCAGAGCGAGTTGTTTCCCAGCTTCCCAAGAGCTGGAAGCAAGATGCTGTGGTGCCAAAGTCGCCCTTTGGAAAGAAGCCTGCACGTTGTGCCTTTCAGCTCTAGGGCAATGTAGCACACCCAGAGCAGAAGTTCTACTTCAGCCTGATCAGGCCTGCAAAGACACTTCATTTCACAGGCCTTTGGAAGAGATATTTCCGGTAGGCTGTAAGAGAACTGTGCAGAGCGAGTTGTTTCTTAGCTTCCCAAAGAGCTGGAAGCAAGATGCTGTGAGGCCCAACTCGACCTTTGGAAAGAAGCCTGCACGTTGTGCCTTTCAGCTCTAGGGCAATGTAGCACACCCAGAGCAGAAGTTCTACTTCAGCCAGATCAGGCCTGCAAAGTAACTGCGTTTCACAGGCCTTTGGAAGAGATGTTCCCGGTAGGCTGTAAGAGCACTGTGCAGAGAGAGTTGTTTCCCAGCTCCCAATAGCTGGAAGCAAGATGCTGTGGGACCCAACTCGCCCTTGGGAAAGAAGCATGCACGTTGTGCCTTTCAGCTCTAGGGCAATGTAGCACACCCAGAGCAGAAGTTCTACTTCAGCCAGATCAGGCCTGCAAAGAAACTGCGTTTCACAAGCTTTTGGTAGAGATGTTCCCGGTAGGCTGTAAGAGCACTGTGCAGAGCGAGCTGTTTCTTAGCTTCCCAAAGAGCTGGAAGCAAGATGCTGTGGGGCCCATCTCGCCCTTTGGAAAGAATCCTGCACGATGTGCCTTTCAGCTCTAGGGCAATGTAGCACACCCAGAGCAGAAGTTCTACTTAGGGCAGATAAGGCCTGCGAAGAAACTGCATTTCACAGGCCTTTGGAAGAGATGTTCCCGGTAGGCTGTAAGAGCACTGTGCAGAGCGAGTTGTTTCTTAGCTTCCCAAAGAGCTGGAAGCAAGATGCTGTGGGGCCCAACTCGCCCTTTGGAAAGAAGCCTGCACGCTGTGCCTTTCAGCTCTAGGGTAATGTAGCACAAGCAGAGCAGAAGTTCTACTTCAGCCAGATCAGGCCTGCAAAGAAACTGCGTTTCACAGGCCGTTGGAAGAGATGTTCCCGGTAGGCTGTAAGAGCACTGTGCAGAGCGAGTTGTTTCCCAGCTTCCCAAGAGCTGGAAGCAAGATGCTGTGGGGCCAAAGTCGCGCTTTGGAAAGAAGCCTGCACGTTGTGCCTTTCAGCTCTAGGGCAATGTAGCACACCCAGAGCAGAAGATCTACTTCAGCCAGATCAGGCCTGCAAAGAAACTGCGTTTCACAGGCCTTTGGAAGAGATGTTCCCGCTAGGCTGTAAGAGCACTGTGCAGAGCGAGTTGTTTCTTAGCTTCCCAAAGAGCTGGAAGCAAGGTGCTGTGGGGCCCAACTCGCCCTTTGGACAGAAGCCTGCACGTTGTGCCTTTCAGCTCTAGGGCAATGTAGCACACCCAGAGCAGAAGTTCTACTTCATCCAGATCAGGCCTGCAAAGAAACTGCGTTTCACAGGCCTTTGGAAGAGATTCTCCCGGTAGGCTGTAAGAGCACTGTGCAGAGTGAGTTTTTTCCCAGCTTCCCAAAGAGCTGGAAGCAAGATGCTGTGGGGCCCAACTCGCCCTTGGGAAAGAAGCCTGCACGATGTGCCTTTCAGCTCTAGGGCAATGTAGCACACCCAGAGCAGAAGTTCTACTTCATCCAGATCAGGCCTGCAAAGAACCTGCATTTCACAGGCCTTTGGAAGTGATGTTCCCGGTAGGCTGTAAGAGCATTGTGCAGAGCGAGTTGTTTCCCAGCTCCCAATAGCTGGAAGCAAGATGCTGTGGGACCCAACTCGCCCTTGGGAAAGAAGCCTGCACGTTGTGCCTTTCAGCTCTAGGGCAATGTACCACACCCAGAGCAGAAGTTCTACTTCAGCCAGATCAGGCCTGCAAAGAAACTGCGTTTCACAGGCCTTTGGAAGAGATGTTTCCGGTAGGCTGTAAGAGCACTGTGCAGAGCGAGTTGTTTATTAGCTTCCCAAAGAGCTGAAAGCAAGATTCTCTGGGGCCCAAGTCGCCCTTTGGAAAGAAGCCTGCACGTTGTGCCTTCCAGCTCTAGGGCAATGTAGCACACCCAGAGCAGAAGTTCTACTTCAGCCAGATCAGGCCTGCAAAGAAACTGCGTTTCACAGGCCTTTGGAAGAGATGTTCCCGGTAGGCTGTAAGAGCACTGTGCAGAGCGAGCTGTTTCTTAGCTTCCCAAAGAGCTGGAATCAAGATGCTGTGGGGCCCATCTCGCCCTTTGGAAAGAATCCTGCACGATGTGCCTTTCAGCTCCAGGGCAATGTAGCACACCCAGAGCAGAAGTTCTACCTCAGCCAGATCAGGCCTGCAAAGAAACTGCGTTTCACAGGCCTTTGGAAGAGATGTTCCCGGTAGGCAGTAAGAGCACTGTGCAGAGCGAATTGTTTCTTAGCTTCCCAAAGAGCTGGAAGCAAGATGCTGTGGGGCCCAACTCGCCCTTGGGAAAGAAGCCTGCACGTTGTGCCTTTCAGCTCTAGGGCAATGTAGCACACCCAGAGCAGAAGTTCTACTTCAGCCAGATCAGGCCTGCAAAGAAACGGCGTTTCACAGGCCTTTGGAAGAGATGTTTCCAGTAGGCTGTAAGGGCACTGTGCAGAGCGAGTTGTTTCTTAGCTTCCCAAGGAGCTGGAAGCAAGATGCTGTGGGGCCAAGTCTCCCTTTGGAAAGAAGCCTGCACTTTGTGCCTTTCAGCTCTAGGGAAATGTAGCACACCCAGAGCAGAAGTTCTTCTTAGGGCAGATAAGGCCTGCGAAGAAACTGCGTTTCACAGGCCTTTGGAAGAGATGTTCCCGGTAGGCTGTAAGAGCACTGTGCAGAGCGAGTTGTTTCTTAGTTTCCCAAGGAGCTGGAAGCAAGAGGCTGTGGGGCCCAACTCGCCCTTTGGAAAGAAGCCTGCTCTCTGTGCCTTTCAGCTCTAGGGTAATGTAGCACAAGCAGAGCAGAAGTTCTACTTCAGCCAGATCAGGCCTGCAAAGAAACTGCGTTTCACAGGCCTTTGGAAGAGATGTTCCCGGTAGGCTGTAAGAGCACTGTGCAGAGCGAGTTGTTTCCCAGCTTCCCAAGAGCTGGAAGCAAGATGCTGTGGTGCCAAAGTCGCCCTTTGGAAAGAAGCCTGCACGTTGTGCCTTTCAGCTCTAGGGCAATGTAGCACACCCAGAGCAGAAGTTCTACTTCAGCCTGATCAGGCCTGCAAAGAAACTTCATTTCACAGGCCTTTGGAAGAGATATTCCCGGTAGGCTGTAAGAGAACTGTGCAGAGCGAGTTGTTTCTTAGCTTCCCAAAGAGCTGGAAGCAAGATGCTGTGAGGCCCAACTCGACCTTTGGAAAGAAGCCTGCACGTTGTGCCTTTCAGCTCTAGGGCAATGTAGCACACCCAGAGCAGAAGTTCTACTTCAGCCAGATCAGGCCTGCAAAGAAACTGCGTTTCACAGGCCTTTGGAAGAGATGTTCCCGGTAGGCTGTAAGAGCACTGTGCAGAGAGAGTTGTTTCCCAGCTCCCAATAGCTGGAAGCAAGATGCTGTGGGACCCAACTCGCCCTTGGGAAAGAAGCATGCACGTTGTGCCTTTCAGCTCTAGGGCAATGTAGCACACCCAGAGCAGAAGTTCTACTTCAGCCAGATCAGGCCTGCAAAGAAACTGCGTTTCTCAAGCTTTTGGTAGAGATGTTCCCGGTAGGCTGTAAGAGCACTGTGCAGAGCGAGCTGTTTCTTAGCTTCCCAAAGAGCTGGAAGCAAGATGCTGTGGGGCCCATCTCGCCCTTTGGAAAGAATCCTGCACGATGTGCCTTTCAGCTCTAGGGCAATGTAGCACACCCAGAGCAGAAGTTCTACTTAGGGCAGATAAGGCCTGCGAAGAAACTGCATTTCACAGGCCTTTGGAAGAGATGTTCCCGGTAGGCTGTAAGAGCACTGTGCAGAGCGAGTTGTTTCTTAGCTTCCCAAAGAGCTGGAAGCAAGATGCTGTGGGGCCCAACTCGCCCTTTGGAAAGAAGCCTGCACGCTGTGCCTTTCAGCTCTAGGGTAATGTAGCACAAGCAGAGCAGAAGTTCTACTTCAGCCAGATCAGGCCTGCAAAGAAACTGCGTTTCACAGGCCGTTGGAAGAGATGTTCCCGGTAGGCTGTAAGAGCACTGTGCAGAGCGAGTTGTTTCCCAGCTTCCCAAGAGCTGGAAGCAAGATGCTGTGGGGCCAAAGTCGCGCTTTGGAAAGAAGCCTGCACGTTGTGCCTTTCAGCTCTAGGGCAATGTAGCACACCCAGAGCAGAAGATCTACTTCAGCCAGATCAGGCCTGCAAAGAAACTGCGTTTCACAGGCCTTTGGAAGAGATGTTCCCGCTAGGCTGTAAGAGCACTGTGCAGAGCGAGTTGTTTCTTAGCTTCCCAAAGAGCTGGAAGCAAGGTGCTGTGGGGCCCAACTCGCCCTTTGGACAGAAGCCTGCACGTTGTGCCTTTCAGCTCTAGGGCAATGTAGCACACCCAGAGCAGAAGTTCTACTTCATCCAGATCAGGCCTGCAAAGAAACTGCGTTTCACAGGCCTTTGGAAGAGATTCTCCCGGTAGGCTGTAAGAGCACTGTGCAGAGTGAGTTTTTTCCCAGCTTCCCAAAGAGCTGGAAGCAAGATGCTGTGGGGCCCAACTCGCCCTTGGGAAAGAAGCGTGCACGATGTGCCTTTCAGCTCTAGGGCAATGTAGCACACCCAGAGCAGAAGTTCTACTTCAGCCAGATCAGGCCTGCAAAGAAACTGCGTTTCACAGGCATTTGGAAGAGATGTTCCCGGTAGGCTGTAAGAGCACTGTGCAGAGCGAGTTGTTTCTTAGCTTCCCAAAGAGCTGGAAGCAAGATGCTGTGGGGCCCAACTCGCCCTTCGGAAAGAAGCCTGCACGTTGTGCCTTTCATCTCTAGGGCAATGTAGCACACCCAGAGCAGAAGTTCTACTTCATCCAGATCAGGCCTGCAAAGAAACTGCGTTTCACAGGCCTTTGGAAGAGATGTTCCCGGTAGGCTGTAAGAGCACTGTGCAGAGCGAGCTGTTTCTTAGCTTCCCAAAGAGCTGGAAGCAAGATGCTGTGGGGCCCATCTCGCCCTTTGGAAAGAAGCCTGCACGATGTGCCTTTCAGATCTACGGAAAAGTAGCAGACCCAGAGCAGAAGTTCTACTTCAGCCAGATCAGGCCTGCAAAGAAACGGCGTTTCACAGGCCTTTGGAAGAGATGTTTCCAGTAGGCTGTAAGGGCACTGTGCAGAGCGAGTTGTTTCTTAGCTTCCCAAGGAGCTGGAAGCAAGATGCTGTGGGGCCAAGTCTCCCTTTGGAAAGAAGCCTGCACTTTGTGCCTTTCAGCTCTAGGGAAATGTAGCACACCCAGAGCAGAAGTTCTTCTTAGGGCAGATAAGGCCTGCGAAGAAACTGCGTTTCACAGGCCTTTGGAAGAGATGTTCCGGGTAGGCTGTAAGAGCACTGTGCAGAGCGAGTTGTTTCTTAGCTTCCCAAAGAGCTGGAAGCAAGATGCTGTGGGGCCCAACTCGCCCTTTGGAAAGAAGCCTGCACGCTGTGCCTTTCAGCTCTAGGGTAATGTAGCACAAGCAGAGCAGAAGTTCTACTTCAGCCAGATCAGGCCTGCAAAGAAACTGCGTTTCACAGGCCGTTGGAAGAGATGTTCCCGGTAGGCTGTAAGAGCACTGTGCAGAGCGAGTTGTTTCCCAGCTTCCCAAGAGCTGGAAGCAAGATGCTGTGGGGCCAAAGTCGCGCTGTGGAAAGAAGCCTGCACGTTGTGCCTTTCAGCTCTAGGGCAATGTAGCACACCCAGAGCAGAAGTTCTACTTCAGCCTGATCAGGCCTGCAAAGAAACTGCGTTTCACAGGCCTTTGGAAGAGATGTTCCCGGTAGGCTGTAAGAGCACTGTGCAGAGCGAGTTGTTTCTTAGCTTCCCAAAGAGCTGGAAGCAAGGTGCTGTGGGGCCCAACTCGCCCTTTGGACAGAAGCCTGCACGTTGTGCCTTTCAGCTCTAGGGCAATGTAGCACACCCAGAGCAGAAGTTCTACTTCATCCAGATCAGGCCTGCAAAGAAACTGCGTTTCACAGGCCTTTGGAAGAGATTCTCCCGGTAGGCTGTAAGAGCACTGTGCAGAGCGAGTTGTTTCCCAGCTTCCCAAAGAGCTGGAAGCAAGATGCTGTGGGGCCCAACTCGCCCTTGGGAAAGAAGCCTGCACGATGTGCCTTTCAGCTCTAGGGCAATGTAGCACACCCAGAGCAGAAGTTCTACTTCAGCCAGATCAGGCCTGCAAAGAAACTGCGTTTCACAGGCCTTTGGAAGAGATGTTTCCGGTAGGCTGTAAGAGCACTGTGCAGAGCGAGTTGTTTCTTAGCTTCCCAAAGAGCTGGAAGCAAGATGCTGTGGGGCCCAACTCGCCCTTTGGAAAGAAGCCTGCACGTTGGGCCTTTCATCTCTAGGGCAATGTAGCACACCCAGAGCATAAGTTCTACTTCATCCAGATCAGGCCTGCAAAGAAACTGCGTTTCACAGGCCTTTGGAAGAGATGTTCCCGGTAGCCTGTAAGAGCACTGTGCAGAGCGAGCTGTTTCTTAGCTTCCAAAAGAGCTGGAAGCAAGATGCTGTGGGGCCCATCTCGCCCTTTGGAAAGAAGCCTGCACGATGTGCCTTTCAGCTCTACGGAAATGTAGCAGACCCAGAGCAGAAGTTCTACTTCAGCCAGATCAGGCCTGCAAAGAAACTGCGTTTCACAGGCCTTTGTGAGAGATGTTCCCGGTAGGCTGTAAGAGCACTGTGCAGATCGAGTTGTTTCTTAGCTTCCCAAAGAGCTGGAAGCAAGATGCTGTGGGGCCCAACTCGCCCTTGGGAAAGAAGCCTGCACGTTGTGCCTTTCAGCTCTACGGCAATGTAGTACACCCAGAGCAGAAGTTCTACTTCAGCCAGATGAGGTCTGCAAAGAAACTGCGTTTCACAGGCCTTTGGAAGAGATGTTTCCGGTAGGCTGTAAGAGCACTGTGCAGAGCGAGTTGTTTCTTAGCTTCCCAAAGAGCTGGAAGCAAGATTCTGTGGGGGCGAATTCGCCCTTTGGAAAGAAGCCTGCACGTTGTGCCTTTCAGCTCTAGGGCAATGTAGCACACTTAGAGCAGAAGTTCTACTTCAGCCAGATCAGGCCTGCAAAGAAACTGCATTTCACAGGCCTTTGGAAGAGATGTTCCCGGTAGGCTGTAAGAGCACTGTATAGAGTGAGTTGTTTCTTAGCTTCCCAAAGAGATGTAAGCAAGATGCTGTGGGGCCCATCTCGCCCTTTGGAAAAAAGCCTGCACGTTGGGCCTTTCAGCTCTAGGGAAAAGTAACACAACCAGAGCAGAAGTTGTACTTCAGCCAGATCAGGCCTGCAAAGAAACTGCGTTTCACAGGCCTTTGGAAGAGATGTTCCCGGTAGGCTGTAAGAGCAATGTGCAGAGCGAGTTGTTTCCCAGCTTCCCAATAGCTGGAAGCAAGATGCTGTGGGACCCAACTCGCCCTTGGGAAAGAAGCCTGCACGTTGTGCCTTTCAGCTCTAGGGCAATGTAGCACACCCAGAGCAGAAGTTCTACTTCAGCCAGATCAGGCCTGCAAAGAAACTGCGTTTCACAGGCCTTTGGAAGAGATGTTCCAGGTAGGCTGTAAGAGCACTGTTCAGAGCGAGTTGTTTCTTAGCTTCCCAAAGAGCTGGAAGCAAGATGCTGTGAGGCCCAACTCGCCCTTTGGAAAGAAGCCTGCGCGTTGTGCCTTTCAGCTCTAGGGCAATGTAGCACACCCAGAGCAGAAGTTCTACTTCATCCAGATCAGGCCTGCAAAGAACCTGCATTTCACAGGCCTTTGGAAGTGATGTTCCCGGTAGGCTGTAAGAGCATTGTGCAGAGCGAGTTGTTTCCCAGCTCCCAATAGCTGGAAGCAAGATGCTGTGGGACCCAACTCGCCCTTGGGAAAGAAGCCTGGACGTTGTGCCTTTCAGCTCTAGGGCAATGTAGCACACCCAGAACAGAAGTTCTACTTCATCCAGATCAGGTCTGCAAAGAAACTGCGTTTCACAGGCCTTTGGAAGAGATGTTCCCGGTAGGCTGTAAAAGCACTGTGCAGAGCGAGTTGTTTCTTAGCTTCCCAAAGAGCTGGAAGCAAGATGATGTGGGGCCCAACTCGCCCTTTGGAAAGAAGCCTGCATGTTGTGCCTTTCAGCTCTAGGGCAATGTAGCACACCCAGAGCAGAAGTTCTAATTCAGCCACATCAGGCCTGCAAAGAAACTGCGTTTCACAGGCCTTTGGAAGAGATGTTCCAGGTAGGCTGTAAGAGCACTGTTCAGAGCGAGTTGTTTCTTAGCTTCCCAAAGAGCTGGAAGCAAGATGCTGTGAGGCCCAATTCGCCCTTTGGAAAGAAGCCTGCACGTTGTGCCTTTCAGCTCTAGGGCAATGTAGCACACCCAGAGCAGAAGTTCTACTTCAGCCAGATCAGGCCTGCAAAGAAACTGCGTTTCACAGGCCTTTGGAAGTGATGTTCCCGGTAGGCTGTAAGAGCACTGTGCAGAGCGAGTTGTTTCCCAGCTCCCAATAGCTGGAAGCAAGATGCTGTGGGACCCAACTCGCCCTTGGGAAAGAAGCCTGGACGTTGTGCCTTTCAGCTCTAGGGCAATGTAGCACACCCAGAGCAGAAGTTCTACTTCATCCAGATCAGGCCTGCAAAGAAACTGCCTTTCACAGGTCTTTGGAAGAGATGTTCCCGGTAGGCTGTAAGAGCACAGTGCAGAGCGAGTTGTTTCTTAGATTCCCAAAGAGCTGGAAGCAAGATGCTGTGGGGCCCAACTCGCCCTTTGGAAAGAAGCCTGCACGTTGTGCCTTTAAGCTCTAGGGCAATGTAGCACACCCAGAGCAGAAGTTCTACTTCAGCCAGATCAGGCCTGCAAAGAAACTGCGTTTCACAGGTCTTTGGAAGAGATGTTTCCGGTAGGCTGTAAGAGCACTGTGCAGAGCGAGTTGTTTCTTAGCTTCCCAAAGAGCTGGAAGCAAGATTCTGTGGGGCCCAAGTCGCCCTTTGGAAAGAAGCCTGCACTTTGTGCCTTTCAGCTCTAGGGAAATGTAGCAAACCCAGAGCAGAAGTTCTACTTAGGGCAGATAAGGCCTGCGAAGAAACTGCGTTTCACAGGCCTTTGGAAGAGATGTTCCCGGTAGGCTGTAATAGCACTGTGCAGAGCGAGTTGTTTCTTAGCTTCCCAAAGAGCTGGAAGCAAGATGCTGTGGCCCCCAACTCGCCCTTTGGAAAGAAGCCTGCACGCTGTGCCTTTCAGCTCTAGGGTAATGTAGCACAAGCAGAGCAGAAGTTCTACTTCAGCCAGATCAGGCCTGCAAAGAAACTGCGTTTCACAGGCCTTTGGAAGAGATGTTCCCGGTAGGCTGTAAGAGAACTGTGCAGAGCGAGTTGTTTCCCAGCTTCCCAAGAGCTGGAAGCAAGATGCTGTGGTGCCAAAGTCGCGCTTTGGAAAGAAGCCTACACGTTGTGCCTTTCAGCTCTAGGGCAATGTAGCACACCCAGAGCAGAAGTTGTACTTCAGCCAGATCAGGCCTGCAAAGAAACTGCGTTTCACAGGCCTTTGGAAGAGATGTTCCCGGTAGGCTGTAAGAGCACTGTGCAGAGCGAGTTGTTTCTTAGCTTCCCAAAGAGCTGGAAGCAAGATGCTGTGAGGCCCAACTCGCCCTTTGGAATGAAGCCTGCACGTTGTGCCTTTCAGCTCTAGGGCAATGTACCACACCCAGAGCAGAAGTTCTACTTCAGCCAGATCAGGCCTGCAAAGAAACTGCGTTTCACAGGCCTTTGGAAGAGATGTTTCCGGTAGGCTGTAAGAGCACTGTGCAGAGCGAGTTGTTTATTAGCTTCCCAAAGAGCTGAAAGCAAGATTCTCTGGGGCCCAAGTCGCCCTTTGGAAAGAAGCCTGCACGTTGTGCCTTCCAGCTCTAGGGCAATGTAGCACACCCAGAGCAGAAGTTCTACTTCAGCCAGATCAGGCCTGCAAAGAAACTGCGTTTCACAGGCCTTTGGAAGAGATGTTCCCGGTAGGCTGTAAGAGCACTGTGCAGAGCGAGCTGTTTCTTAGCTTCCCAAAGAGCTGGAATCAAGATGCTGTGGGGCCCATCTCGCCCTTTGGAAAGAATCCTGCACGATGTGCCTTTCAGCTCCAGGGCAATGTAGCACACCCAGAGCAGAAGTTCTACCTCAGCCAGATCAGGCCTGCAAAGAAACTGCGTTTCACAGGCCTTTGGAAGAGATGTTCCCGGTAGGCAGTAAGAGCACTGTGCAGAGCGAATTGTTTCTTAGCTTCCCAAAGAGCTGGAAGCAAGATGCTGTGGGGCCCAACTCGCCCTTGGGAAAGAAGCCTGCACGTTGTGCCTTTCAGCTCTAGGGCAATGTAGCACACCCAGAGCAGAAGTTCTACTTCAGCCAGATCAGGCCTGCAAAGAAACGGCGTTTCACAGGCCTTTGGAAGAGATGTTTCCAGTAGGCTGTAAGGGCACTGTGCAGAGCGAGTTGTTTCTTAGCTTCCCAAGGAGCTGGAAGCAAGATGCTGTGGGGCCACGTCTCCCTTTGGAAAGAAGCCTGCACTTTGTGCCTTTCAGCTCTAGGGAAATGTAGCACACCCAGAGCAGAAGTTCTTCTTAGGGCAGATAAGGCCTGCGAAGAAACTGCGTTTCACAGGCCTTTGGAAGAGATGTTCCCGGTAGGCTGTAAGAGCACTGTGCAGAGCGAGTTGTTTCTTAGTTTCCCAAGGAGCTGGAAGCAAGAGGCTGTGGGGCCCAACTCGCCCTTTGGAAAGAAGCCTGCTCTCTGTGCCTTTCAGCTCTAGGGTAATGTAGCACAAGCAGAGCAGAAGTTCTACTTCAGCCAGATCAGGCCTGCAAAGAAACTGCGTTTCACAGGCCTTTGGAAGAGATGTTCCCGGTAGGCTGTAAGAGCACTGTGCAGAGCGAGTTGTTTCCCAGCTTCCCAAGAGCTGGAAGCAAGATGCTGTGGTGCCAAAGTCGCCCTTTGGAAAGAAGCCTGCACGTTGTGCCTTTCAGCTCTAGGGCAATGTAGCACACCCAGAGCAGAAGTTCTACTTCAGCCTGATCAGGCCTGCAAAGAAACTTCATTTCACAGGCCTTTGGAAGAGATATTCCCGGTAGGCTGTAAGAGAACTGTGCAGAGCGAGTTGTTTCTTAGCTTCCCAAAGAGCTGGAAGCAAGATGCTGTGAGGCCCAACTCGACCTTTGGAAAGAAGCCTGCACGTTGTGCCTTTCAGCTCTAGGGCAATGTAGCACACCCAGAGCAGAAGTTCTACTTCAGCCAGATCAGGCCTGCAAAGAAACTGCGTTTCACAGGCCTTTGGAAGAGATGTTCCCGGTAGGCTGTAAGAGCACTGTGCAGAGAGATTTGTTTCTCAGCTCCCAATAGCTGGAAGCAAGATGCTGTGGGACCCAACTCGCCCTTGGGAAAGAAGCATGCACGTTGTGCCTTTCAGCTCTAGGGCAATGTAGCACACCCAGAGCAGAAGTTCTACTTCAGCCAGATCAGGCCTGCAAAGAAACTGCGTTTCACAAGCTTTTGGTAGAGATGTTCCCGGTAGGCTGTAAGAGCACTGTGCAGAGCGAGCTGTTTCTTAGCTTCCCAAAGAGCTGGAAGCAAGATGCTGTGGGGCCCATCTCGCCCTTTGGAAAGAATCCGGCACGATGTGCCTTTCAGCTCTAGGGCAATGTAGCACACCCAGAGCAGAAGTTCTACTTAGGGCAGATAAGGCCTGCGAAGAAACTGCATTTCACAGGCCTTTGGAAGAGATGTTCCCGGTAGGCTGTAAGAGCACTGTGCAGAGCGAGTTGTTTCTTAGCTTCCCAAAGAGCTGGAAGCAAGATGCTGTGGGGCCCAACTCGCCCTTTGGAAAGAAGCCTGCACGCTGTGCCTTTCAGCTCTAGGGTAATGTAGCACAAGCAGAGCAGAAGTTCTACTTCAGCCAGATCAGGCCTGCAAAGAAACTGCGTTTCACAGGCCGTTGGAAGAGATGTTCCCGGTAGGCTGTAAGAGCACTGTGCAGAGCGAGCTGTTTCTTAGCTTCCCAAAGAGCTGGAAGCAAGATGCTGTGGGGCCCATCTCGCCCTTTGGAAAGAAGCCTGCACGATGTGCCTTTCAGCTCTACGGAAAAGTAGCAGACCCAGAGCAGAAGTTCTACTTCAGCCAGATCAGGCCTGCAAAGAAACTGCGTTTCACAGGCCTTTGTGAGAGATGTTCCCGGTAGGCTGTAAGAGCACTGTGCAGATCGAGTTGTTTCTTAGCTTCCCCAAGAGCTGGAAGCAAGATGCTGTGAGGCCCAACTCGCCCTTTGGAAAGAAGCCTGCACGTTGTGCCTTTCAGCTCTAGGGCAATGTAGCACACCCAGAGCAGAAGTTCTACTTCAGCCAGATCAGGCCTGCAAAGAAACTGCGTTTCACAGGCCTTTGGAAGAGATGTTCCCGGTAGGCTGTAAGAGCACTGTGCAGAGCGAGTTGTTTCCCAGCTCCCAATAGCTGGAAGCAAGATGCTGTGGGACCCAACTCGCCCTTGGGAAAGAAGACTGGACGTTGTGCCTTTCAGCTCTAGGGCAATGTAGCACACCCAGAGCAGAAGTTCTACTTCATCCAGATCAGGATAGCAAAGAAACGGCCTTTCACAGGTCTTTGGAAGAGATGTTCCCGGTAGGCTGTAAGAGCACAGTGCAGAGCGAGTTGTTTCTTAGATTCCCAAAGAGCTGGAAGCAAGATGCTGTGGGGCCCAACTCGCCCTTTGGAAAGAAGCCTGCACGTTGTGCCTTTAAGCTCTAGGGCAATGTAGCACACCTAGAGCAGAAGTTCTACTTCAGCCAGATCAGGCCTGCAAAGAATCTGCGTTTCACAGGTCTTTGGAAGAGATGTTTCCGGTAGGCTGTAAGAGCACTGTGCAGAGCGAGTTGTTTCTTAGCTTCCCAAAGAGCTGGAAGCAAGATTCTGTGGGGCCCAAGTTACCCTTTGGAAAGAAGCCTGCACTTTGTGCCTTTCAGCTCTAGGGAAATGTAGCACACCCAGAGCAGAAGTTCTACTTAGGGCAGATAAGGCCTGCGAAGAAACTGCGTTTCACAGGCCTTTGGAAGAGATGTTCCCGGTAGGCTGTAATAGCACTGTGCAGAGCGAGTTGTTTCTTAGCTTCCCAAAGAGCTGGAAGCAAGATGCTGTGGGGCCCAACTCGCCCTTTGGAAAGAAGCCTGCACGCTGTGCCTTTCAGCTCTAGGGTAATGTAGCACAAGCAGAGCAGAAGTTCTACTTCAGCCAGATCAGGCCTGCAAAGAAACTGCGTTTCACAGGCCTTTGGAAGAGATGTTCCCGGTAGGCTGTAAGAGCACTGTGCAGAGCGAGTTGTTTCCCAGCTTCCCAAGAGCTGGAAGCAAGATGCTGTGGTGCCAAAGTCGCGCTTTGGAAAGAAGCCTACACGTTGTGCCTTTCAGCTCTAGGGCAATGTAGCACACCCAGAGCAGAAGTTGTACTTCAGCCAGATCAGGCCTGCAAAGAAAGTGCGTTTCACAGGCCTTTGGAAGAGATGTTCCCGGTAGGCTGTAAGAGCACTGTGCAGAGCGAGTTGTTTCTTAGCTTCCCAAAGAGCTGGAAGCAAGATGCTGTGAGGCCCAACTCGCCCTTTGGAAAGAAGCCTGCACATTGTGCCTTTCAGCTCTAGGGCAATGTACCACACCCAGAGCAGAAGTTCTACTTCAGCCAGATCAGGCCTGCAAAGAAACTGCGTTTCACAGGCCTTTGGAAGAGATGTTTCCGGTAGGCTGTAAGAGCACTGTGCAGAGCGAGTTGTTTCTTAGCTTCCCAAAGAGCTGAAAGCAAGATTCTGTGGGGCCCAAGTCGCCCTTTGGAAAGAAGCCTGCACGTTGTGCCTTCCAGCTCTAGGGCAATGTAGCACACCCAGAGCAGAAGTTCTACTTCAGCCAGATCAGGCCTGCAAAGAAACTGCATTTCACAGGCCTTTGGAAGAGATGTTCCCGGTAGGCTGTAAGAGCACTGTGCAGAGTGAGCTGTTTCTTAGCTTCCCAAAGAGCTGGAATCAAGATGCTGTGGGGCCCAACTCGCCCTTGGGAAAGAAGCCTGCACGTTGTGCCTTTCAGCTCTAGGGCAATGTAGCACACCCAGAGCAGAAGTTCTACTTCAGCCAGATCAGGCCTGCAAAGAAACGGCGTTTCACAGGCCTTTGGAAGAGATGTTTCCAGTAGGCTGTAAGGGCACTGTGCAGAGCGAGTTGTTTCTTAGCTTCCCAAGGAGCTGGAAGCAAGATGCTGTGGGGCCAAGTCTCCCTTTGGAAAGAAGCCTGCACTTTGTGCCTTTCAGCTCTAGGGAAATGTAGCACACCCAGAGCAGAAGTTCTTCTTAGGGCAGATAAGGCCTGCGAAGAAACTGCGTTTCACAGGCCTTTGGAAGAGATGTTCCCGGTAGGCTGTAAGAGCACTGTGCAGAGCGAGTTGTTTCTTAGCTTCCCAAGGAGCTGGAAGCAAGAGGCTGTGGGGCCCAACTCGCCCTTTGGAAAGAAGCCTGCACTCTGTGCCTTTCAGCTCTAGGGTAATGTAGCACAAGCAGAGCAGAAGTTCTACTTCAGCCAGATCAAGCCTGCAAAGAAACTGCGTTTCACAGGCCTTTGGAAGAGATGTTCCCGGTAGGCTGTAAGAGCACTGTGCAGAGCGAGTTGTTTCCCAGCTTCCCAAGAGCTGGAAGCAAGATGCTGTGGTGCCAAAGTCGCCCTTTGGAAGGAAGCCTGCACGTTGTGCCTTTCAGCTCTAGGGCAATGTAGCACACCCAGAGCAGAAGTTCTACTTCAGCCTGATCAGGCCTGCAAAGAAACTTCATTTCACAGGCCTTTGGAAGAGATGTTCCCGGTAGGCTGTAAGAGCACTGTGCAGAGCGAGTTGTTTCCCAGCTTCCCAATAGCTGGAAGCAAGATGCTGTGGGACCCAACTCGCCCTTGGGAAAGAAGCCTGCACGTTGTGCCTTTCAGCTCTAGGGCAATGTAGCACACCCAGAGCAGAAGTTCTACTTCAGCCAGATCAGGCCTGCAAAGAAACGGCGTTTCACAAGCCTTTGGTAGAGATGTTCCCGGTAGGCTGTAAGAGCACTGTGCAGAGCGAGCTGTTTCTTAGCTTCCCAAAGAGCTGGAAGCAAGATTCTGTGGGGCCCATCTCGCCCTTTGGAAAGAATCCTGCACGATGTGCCTTTCAGCTCTAGGGCAATGTAGCACACCCAGAGCAGAAGTTCTACTTAGGGCAGATAAGGCCTGCGAAGAAACTGCATTTCACAGGCCTTTGGAAGAGATGTTCCCGGTAGGCTGTAAGAGCACTGTGCAGAGCGAGTTGTTTCTTAGCTTCCCAAAGAGCTGGAAGCAAGATGCTGTGGGGCCCAACTCGCCCTTTGGAAAGAAGCCTGCACGCTGTGCCTTTCAGCTCTAGGGTAATGTAGCACAAGCAGAGCAGAAGTTCTACTTCAGCCAGATCAGGCCTGCAAAGAAACTGCGTTTCACAGGCCGTTGGAAGAGATGTTCCCGGTAGGCTGTAAGAGCACTGTGCAGAGCGAGTTGTTTCCCAGCTTCCCAAGAGCTGGAAGCAAGATGCTGTGGGGCCAAAGTCGCGCTTTGGAAAGAAGCCTGCACGTTGTGCCTTTCAGCTCTAGGGCAATGTAGCACACCCAGAGCAGAAGAACTACTTCAGCCAGATCAGGCCTGCAAAGAAACTGCGTTTCACAGGCCTTTGGAAGAGATGTTCCCGGTAGGCTGTAAGAGCACTGTGCAGAGCGAGTTGTTTCTTAGCTTCCCAAAGAGCTGGAAGCAAGGTGCTGTGGGGCCCAACTCGCCCTTTGGACAGAAGCCTGCACGTTGTGCCTTTCAGCTCTAGGGCAATGTAGCACACCCAGAGCAGAAGTTCTACTTCATCCAGATCAGGCCTGCAAAGAAACTGCGTTTCACAGGCCTTTGGAAGAGATTCTCCCGGTAGGCTGTAAGAGCACTGTGCAGAGCGAGTTGTTTCCCAGCTTCCCAAAGAGCTGGAAGCAAGATGCTGTGGGGCCCAACTCGCCCTTGGGAAAGAAGCCTGCACGATGTGCCTTTCAGCTCTAGGGCAATGTAGCACACCCAGAGCAGAAGTTCTACTTCAGCCTGATCAGGCCTGCAAAGAAACTGCGTTTCACAGGCATTTGGAAGAGATGTTCCCGGTAGGCTGTAAGAGCACTGTGCAGAGCGAGTTGTTTCTTAGCTTCCCAAAGAGCTGGAAGCAAGATGCTGTGGGGCCCAACTCGCCCTTTGGAAAGAAGCCTGCACGTTGTGCCTTTCATCTCTAGGGCAATGTAGCACACCCAGAGCAGAAGTTCTACTTCATCCAGATCAGGCCTGCAAAGAAACTGCGTTTCACAGGCCTTTGGAAGAGATGTTCCCGGTAGGCTGTAAGAGCACTGTGCAGAGCGAGCTGTTTCTTAGCTTCCCAAAGAGCTGGAAGCAAGATGCTGTGGGGCCCATCTCGCCCTTTGGAAAGAAGCCTGCACGATGTGCCTTTCAGCTCTACGGAAAACTAGCAGACCCAGAGCAGAAGTTCTACTTCAGCCAGATCAGGCCTGCAAAGAAACTGCGTTTCACAGGCCTTTGTGAGAGATGTTCCCGGTAGGCTGTAAGAGCACTGTGCAGATCGAGTTGTTTCTTAGCTTCCCAAAGAGCTGGAAGCAAGATGCTCTGGGGCCCAACTCGCCCTTGGGAAAGAAGCCTGCACGTTGTGCCTTTCAGCTCTACGGCAATGTAGTACACCCAGAGCAGAAGTTCTACTTCAGCCAGATGAGGTCTGCAAAGAAACTGCGTTTCACAGGCCTTTGGAAGTGATGTTCCCGGTAGGCTGTAAGAGCATTGTGCAGAGCGAGTTGTTTCCCAGCTCCCAATAGCTGGAAGCAAGATGCTGTGGGACCCAACTCGCCCTTGGGAAAGAAGCCTGGACGTTGTGCCTTTCAGCTCTAGGGCAATGTAGCACACCCAGAACAGAAGTTCTACTTCATCCAGATCAGGCCTGCAAAGAAACTGCGTTTCACAGGCCTTTGGAAGAGATGTTCCCGGTAGGCTGTAAAAGCACAGTGCAGAGCGAGTTGTTTCTTAGCTTCCCAAAGAGCTGGAAGCAAGATGATGTGGGGCCCAACTCGCCCTTTGGAAAGAAGCCTGCATGTTGTGCCTTTCAGCTCTAGGGCAATGTAGCACACCCAGAGCAGAAGTTCTAATTCAGCCACATCAGGCCTGCAAAGAAACTGCGTTTCACAGGCCTTTGGAAGAGATGTTCCAGGTAGGCTGTAAGAGCACTGTGCAGAGCGAGTTGTTTCTTAGCTTCCCAAAGTGCTGGAAGCAAGATGCTGTGGGGCCCAAGTCGCCCTTGGAAAGAAGCCTGCACGTTGTGCCTTTCAGCTCTAGGGCAATGTAGCACACCCAGAGCAGAAGTTCTAATTCAGCCAGATCAGGCCTGCAAAGAAACTGCGTTTCACAGGCCTTTGGAAGAGATGTTCCCGGTAGGCTGTAAGAGCACTGTGCAGAGCGAGCTGTTTCTTAGCTTCCCAAAGAGCTGGAAGCAAGATGCTGTGGGGCCCAACTCGCCCTTTGGAAAGAAGCCTGCACGCTGTGCCTTTCAGCTCTAGGGTAATGTAGCACAAGCAGAGCAGAAGTTCTACTTCAGCCAGATCAGGCCTGCAAAGAAACTGCGTTTCACAGGCCGTTGGAAGAGATGTTCCCGGTAGGCTGTAAGAGCACTGTGCAGAGCGAGTTGTTTCCCAGCTTCCCAAGAGCTGGAAGCAAGATGCTGTGGGGCCAAAGTCGCGCTTTGGAAAGAAGCCTGCACGTTGTGCCTTTCAGCTCTAGGGCAATGTAGCACACCCAGAGCAGAAGAACTACTTCAGCCAGATCAGGCCTGCAAAGAAACTGCGTTTCACAGGCCTTTGGAAGAGATGTTCCCGGTAGGCTGTAAGAGCACTGTGCAGAGCGAGTTGTTTCTTAGCTTCCCAAAGAGCTGGAAGCAAGGTGCTGTGGGGCCCAACTCGCCCTTTGGACAGAAGCCTGCACGTTGTGCCTTTCAGCTCTAGGGCAATGTAGCACACCCAGAGCAGAAGTTCTACTTCATCCAGATCAGGCCTGCAAAGAAACTGCGTTTCACAGGCCTTTGGAAGAGATTCTCCCGGTAGGCTGTAAGAGCACTGTGCAGAGCGAGTTGTTTCCCAGCTTCCCAAAGAGCTGGAAGCAAGATGCTGTGGGGCCCAACTCGCCCTTGGGAAAGAAGCCTGCACGATGTGCCTTTCAGCTCTAGGGCAATGTAGCACACCCAGAGCAGAAGTTCTACTTCAGCCTGATCAGGCCTGCAAAGAAACTGCGTTTCACAGGCATTTGGAAGAGATGTTCCCGGTAGGCTGTAAGAGCACTGTGCAGAGCGAGTTGTTTCTTAGCTTCCCAAAGAGCTGGAAGCAAGATGCTGTGGGGCCCAACTCGCCCTTTGGAAAGAAGCCTGCACGTTGTGCCTTTCATCTCTAGGGCAATGTAGCACACCCAGAGCAGAAGTTCTACTTCATCCAGATCAGGCCTGCAAAGAAACTGCGTTTCACAGGCCTTTGGAAGAGATGTTCCCGGTAGGCTGTAAGAGCACTGTGCAGAGCGAGCTGTTTCTTAGCTTCCCAAAGAGCTGGAAGCAAGATGCTGTGGGGCCCATCTCGCCCTTTGGAAAGAAGCCTGCACGATGTGCCTTTCAGCTCTACGGAAAAGTAGCAGACCCAGAGCAGAAGTTCTACTTCAGCCAGATCAGGCCTGCAAAGAAACTGCGTTTCACAGGCCTTTGTGAGAGATGTTCCCGGTAGGCTGTAAGAGCACTGTGCAGATCGAGTTGTTTCTTAGCTTCCCAAAGAGCTGGAAGCAAGATGCTGTGGGGCCCAACTCGCCCTTGGGAAAGAAGCCTGCACGTTGTGCCTTTCAGCTCTACGGCAATGTAGTACACCCAGAGCAGAAGTTCTACTTCAGCCAGATGAGGTCTGCAAAGAAACTGCGTTTCACAGGCCTTTGGAAGTGATGTTCCCGGTAGGCTGTAAGAGCATTGTGCAGAGAGAGTTGTTTCCCAGCTCCCAATAGCTGGAAGCAAGATGCTGTGGGACCCAACTCGCCCTTGGGAAAGAAGCCTGGACGTTGTGCCTTTCAGCTCTAGGGCAATGTAGCACACCCAGAACAGAAGTTCTACTTCATCCAGATCAGGCCTGCAAAGAAACTGCGTTTCACAGGCCTTTGGAAGAGATGTTCCCGGTAGGCTGTAAAAGCACAGTGCAGAGCGAGTTGTTTCTTAGCTTCCCAAAGAGCTGGAAGCAAGATGATGTGGGGCCCAACTCGCCCTTTGGAAAGAAGCCTGCATGTTGTGCCTTTCAGCTCTAGGGCAATGTAGCACACTCAGAGCAGAAGTTCTACTTCAGCCAGATCAGGCCTGCTAAGAAACTGCATTTCACAGGCCTTTGGAAGAGATGTTCCCGGTAGGCTGTAAGAGCACTGTATAGAGTGAGTTGTTTCTTAGCTTCCCAAAGAGATGTAAGCAAGATGCTGTGGGGCCCATCTCGCCCTTTGGAAAGAAGCCTGCACGTTGGGCCTTTCATCTCTAGGGAAAAGTAACACAACCAGAGCAGAAGTTGTACTTCAGCCAGATCAGGCCTGCAAAGAAACTGCGTTTCACAGGCCTTTGGAAGAGATGTTCCCGGTAGGCTGTAAGAGCAATGTGCAGAGCGAGTTGTTTCCCAGCTTCCCAATAGCTGGAAGCAAGATGCTGTGGGACCCAACTCGCCCTTGGGAAAGAAGCCTGCACGTTTTGCCTTTCAGCTCTAGGGCAATGTAGCACACCCAGAGCAGAAGTTCTACTTCAGCCAGATCAGGCCTGCAAAGAAACTGCATTTCACAGGCCTTTGAAAGAGATGTTCCCGGTAGGCTGTAAGAGCACTGTGCAGAGCGAGTTGTTTCTTAGCTTCCCAAAGAGCTGGAAGCAAGATGCTGTGGGGCCAAACTCGCCCTTTGGAAAGAAGCCTGCACGTTGTGCCTTTCAGCTCTAGGGCAATGTAGCACACCCAGAGCAGAAGTTCTACTTCAGCCAGATCAGGCCTGCAAAGAAACTGCGTTTCACAGGCCTTTGGAAGAGATGTTCCAGGTAGGCTGTAAGAGCACTGTTCAGAGCGAGTTGTTTCTTAGCTTCCCAAAGAGCTGGAAGCAAGATGCTGTGAGGCCCAACTCGCCCTTTGGAAAGAAGCCTGCACGTTGTGCCTTTCAGCTCTAGGGCAATGTAGCACACCCAGAGCAGAAGTTCTACTTCATCCAGATCAGGCCTGCAATGAAACTGCGTTTCACAGGCCTTTGGAAGTGATGTTCCCGGTAGGCTGTAAGAGCATTGTGCAGAGCGAGTTGTTTCCCAGCTCCCAATAGCTGGAAGCAAGATGCTGTGGGACCCAACTCGCCCTTGGGAAAGAAGCCTGGACGTTGTGCCTTTCAGCTCTAGGGCAATGTAGCACACCCAGAACAGAAGTTCTACTTCATCCAGATCAGGCCTGCAAAGAAACTGCGTTTCACAGGCCTTTGGAAGAGATGTTCCCGGTAGGCTGTAAAAGCACAGTGCAGAGCGAGTTGTTTCTTAGCTTCCCAAAGAGCTGGAAGCAAGATGATGTGGGGCCCAACTCGCCCTTTGGAAAGAAGCCTGCATGTTGTGCCTTTCAGCTCTAGGGCAATGTAGCACACCCAGAGCAGAAGTTCTAATTCAGCCACATCAGGCCTGCAAAGAAACTGCGTTTCACAGGCCTTTGGAAGAGATGTTCCAGGTAGGCTGTAAGAGCACTGTGCAGAGCGAGTTGTTTCTTAGCTTCCCAAAGTGCTGGAAGCAAGATGCTGTGGGGCCCAAGTCGCCCTTGGAAAGAAGCCTGCACGTTGTGCCTTTCAGCTCTAGGGCAATGTAGCACACCCAGAGCAGAAGTTCTAATTCAGCCAGATCAGGCCTGCAAAGAAACTGCGTTTCACAGGCCTTTGGAAGAGATGTTCCCGGTAGGCTGTAAGAGCACTGTGCAGAGCGAGCTGTTTCTTAGCTTCCCAAAGAGCTGTAAGCAAGATGCTGTGGGGCCCATCTCGCCCTTTGGAAACAAGCCTGCACGTTGTGCCTTTCAGCTCTAGGGCAATGTAGCACACCCAGAGCAGAAGTTCTAATTCAGTCACATCAGGCCTGCAAAGAAACTGCGTTTCACAGGCCTTTGGAAGAGATGTTCCAGGTAGGCTGTAAGAGCACTGTTCAGAGCGAGTTGTTTCTTAGCTTCCCAAAGAGCTGGAAGCAAGATGCTGTGGGGCCCAACTCGCCCTTTGGAAAGAAGCCTGCACGTTGTGCCTTTAAGCTCTAGGGCAATGTAGCACACCCAGAGCAGAAGTTCTACTTCAGCCAGATCGCCAGATCAGGCCTGCAAAGAAACTGCGTTTCACAGGCCTTTGGAAGAGAAGTTCCCGGTAGGCTGTAAGAGCACTGTGCAGTGTGAGTTGTTTCTTAGCTTCCCAAAGAGCTGGAAGCAAGATGCTGTGGGGCCCAACTCGCCCTTTGGACAGAAGCCTGTACGTTGTGCCTTTCAGCTCTAGGGCAATGTACCACACCCAGAGCAGAAGTTCTACTTAGGGCAGATAAGGCCTGCGAAGAAACTGCGTTTCACAGGCCTTTGGAAGAGATGTTCCCGGTAGGATTTAACAGCACTGTGCAGAGCGAGTTGTTTCTAAGCTTCCCAAAGAGCTGGAAGCAAGATTCTGTGGGGCCCGTCTCGTCCTTTGGACAGAAGCCTGCACGTTGTGCCTTTCAGCTCAAGGGCAATGTAGCACACCCAGAGCAGATGTTATACTTCAGCCAGATCAGGCCTGCAAAGAAACTGCGTTTCACAGGCCTTTGGAAGAGATGTTCCCGGTAGGCTGTAAGAGCACTGTGCAGAGCGAGTTGTTTCTTAGCTTCCCAAAGAGCTATAAGCAAGATGCTGTGGGGCCCAACTCGCCCTTTGGACAGAAGCCTGCACATTGTGCCTTTCAGCTCTAGGGCAATGTAGCACACCCAGAGCAGAAGTTCTACTTCAGCCATATCAGGCCTGCAAAGAAACTGCGTTTCACAGGCCTTTGTGACAGATGTTCCCCGTAGGCTGTAAGAGCACTGTGCAGAGCGAGTTGTTTCTTAGCTTCCCAAAGTGCTGGAAGCAAGATGCTGTGGTGCCCAAGTCGCCCTTTGGGAAGAAGCCTGCACGTTGTGCCTTTCAGCTCTAGGGCAATGTAGCACACCCAGAGCAGAAGTTCTACTTCAGCCAGATCAGGCCTGCAAAGAAACTGCGTTTCACAGGCCTTTGGAAGAGATGTTTCCGGTAGGCTGTAAGAGCACTGTGCAGAGCGAGTTGTTTCTTAGCTTCCCAAAGAGCTGGAAGCAAGATTCTGTGGGGCCCAAGTCGCCCTTTGGAAAGAAGCCTGCACGTTGTGCCTTCCAGCTCTATGGCAATGTAGCACACCCAGAGAAGAAGTTCTACTTCAGCCAGATCAGGCCTGCAAAGAAACTGCGTTTCACAGGCCTTTGATAGAGAAGTTCCCGGTAGGCTTTAAGAGCACTGTGCAGAGTGAGTTGTTTCTTAGCTTCCCAAAGAGCTGGAAGCAAGATGCTGTGGGGCCCAACTCGCCCTTTGGACAGAAGCCTGCACGTTGTGCCTTTCAGCTCTAGGGCAATGTAGCACACCCAGAGCAGAAGTTGTACTTCATCCAGATCAGGCCTGCAAAGAAACTGCGTTTCACAGGCCTTTGGAAGAGATGTTCCCGGTAGGCTGTAAGAGCACTGTGCAGAGCGAGTTGTTTCTTAGATTCCCAAAGAGCTGGAGGCAAGATGCTGTCTGCCCCAACTGGCCCTTTGGAAAGAAGCCTGCACATTATGCCTTTCAGATCCAGGGCAATGTAGCACACCCAGAGCAGAAGTTCTACTTCAGCCAGATCAGGCTGCGAAGAAACTGCGTTTCACAGGCCTTTGGAAGAGATGTTCCCGGTAGGCTGTAAGAGCACTGTGCAGAGCGAGTTGTTTCTTAGCTTCCCAAAGAGCTGGAAGCAAGATGCTGTGGGGCCCAACTCGCCCTTTGTTAAGAAGCCTGCACATTGTGCCTTTCAGCTCTAGGGCAATGTAGCACACCCAGAGAAGAAGTTCTACTTCAGCCAGATCAGGCCTGCAAAGAAACTGCGTTTCACAGGCCTTTGATAGAGAAGTTCCCGGTAGGCTTTAAGAGCACTGTGCAGAGTGAGTTGTTTCTTAGCTTCCCAAAGAGCTGGAAGCAAGATGCTGTGGGGCCCAACTCGCCCTTTGGACAGAAGCCTGCACGTTGTGCCTTTCAGCTCTAGGGCAATGTAGCACACCCAGAGCAGAAGTTGTACTTCATCCAGATCAGGCCTGCAAAGAAACTGCGTTTCACAGGCCTTTGGAAGAGATGTTCCCGGTAGGCTGTAAGAGCACTGTGCAGAGCGAGTTGTTTCTTAGATTCCCAAAGAGCTGGAGGCAAGATGCTGTCTGCCCCAACTGGCCCTTTGGAAAGAAGCCTGCACATTATGCCTTTCAGATCCAGGGCAATGTAGCACACCCAGAGCAGAAGTTCTACTTCAGCCAGATCAGGCTGCGAAGAAACTGCGTTTCACAGGCCTTTGGAAGAGATGTTCCCGGTAGGCTGTAAGAGCACTGTGCAGAGCGAGTTGTTTCTTAGCTTCCCAAAGAGCTGGAAGCAAGATGCTGTGGGGCCCAACTCGCCCTTTGTTAAGAAGCCTGCACATTGTGCCTTTCAGCTCTAGGGCAATGTAGCACACCCAGAGCAGAAGTTGTACTTCATCCAGATCAGGCCTGCAAAGAAACTGCGTTTCACAGGCCTTTGGAAGAGATGTTCCCGGTAGGCTGTAAGAGCACTGTGCAGAGCGAGTTGTTTCTTAGCTTCCCAAAGAGCTGGAAGCAAGATGCTGTGGGGCCCAACTCGCCCTTCGGACAGACGCCTGCACGTTGTGCCTTTCAGCTCAAGGGCAATGTAGCACACCCAGAGCAGAAGTTCTACTTCAGCCAGATCAGGCCTGCTAAGAAACTGCGTTACACAGGCCGTTGGAAGAGATGTTCCCGGTAGGCTGTAAGAGCACTGTGCAGAGCGAGTTGTTTCTTAGCTTCCCAAAGAGCTGGAAGCAAGATGCTGTGGGGCCCAACTCGCCCTTTGGAAAGAAGCCTGCACGATGTGCCTTTCAGCTCTAGGGCAATGTAGCACACCCAGAGCAGAAGTTCTACTTCAGCCAGATCAGGCCTGCAAAGAAACTGCGTTTCAGAGGCCTTTGGAAGAGATGTTCCCGGTAGGCTGTAAGAGCACTGTGCAGAGTGAGTTGTTTCTTAGCTTCCCAAAGAGCTGGAAGCAAGATGCTGTGGGGCCCAACTCGCCCTTTGGACAGAAGCCTGCACGTTGTGCCTTTCAGCTCTAGGGCAATGTAGCACACCCAGAGCAGAAGTTCTACTTCAGCCAGATCAGGCCTGCAAAGAAACTGCGTTTCACAGGCCTTTGGAAGAGATGTTCCCGGTAGGCTGAAAGAGCACTGTGCAGAGCGAGATGTTTCTTAGATTCCCAAAGAGCTGGAAACAAGATGCTGTGGGCCCCAATTTGCCCTTTGGAAAGAAGCCTGCACATTGTGCCTATCAGCTCTAGGGCAATGTAGCACACCCAGAGCAGAGGTTCTACTTCTGCCAGATCAGGCTGCGAAGAAACTGCGTTTCACAGGCCTTTGGAAGAGATGTTCCCGGAAGGCTGTATGAGCACTGTGCAGAGCGAGTTGTTTCTTAGCTTCCCAAAGAGCTGGAAGCAAGATGCTGTGGGGCCCAACTCGTCCTTTGTTAAGAAGCCTGCACGTTGTTCCTTTCAGCTCTAGGGCAATGTAGCACACCCAAAGCACAAGTTGTACTTCAGCCAGAGCAGACCTGCAAAGAAACTGCGTTTCACAGGCCTTTGGAAGAGATTTTCCCGGTAGGCTGTAAGAGCACTGTGCAGAGCGAGTTGTTTCTTAGCTTCCCAAAGAGCTGGAAGCAAGATGCTGTGGGGCCAAGTTTCCATTTGGAAAGAAGCCTGCACTTTGTGCCTTTCAGCTCTAGGGAAATGTAGCACAGCCAGAGCAGAAGTTCTACTTAGGGCAGATAAGGCCTGCGAAGAAAATGCGTTTCACAGGCCTTTGGAAGAGATGTTCCCTGTAGGCTGTAAGAGCACTGTGCAGAGCGAGTTGTTTCTTAGCTTCCCAAAGAGCTGTAAGCAAGATGCTGTTGGGCCTATCTCGCCCTTTGGAAAGAAGCCTGCACGCTGTGCCTTTCAGCTCTAGGGTAATGTAGCACAAGCAGAGCAGAAGTTCTACTTCAGCCAGATCAGGCCTGCAAAGAAACTGCGTTTCACAGGCCTTTGGAAGAGATGTTCCCGGTAGGCTGTAAGAGCACTGTGCAGAGCGAGTTGTTTCCCAGCTTCCCAAGAGCTGGAAGCAAGATGCTGTGGGGCCCAAGTCGCCCTTTGGAAAGAAGCCTGCGCGTTGTGCCTTTCAGCTCTAGGGCAATGTAGCACACCCAGAGCAGAAGTTCTACTTCAGCCAGATCAGGCCTGCAAAGAAACTGCGTTTCACAGGCCTTTGGAAGAGATGTTCCCGGTAGGCTGTAAGAGCACTGTGCAGAGCGAGTTGTTTCTTAGCTTCCCAAAGAGCTGGAAGCAAGATTCTGTGAGGCCCAAATCGCCCTTTGGAAAGAAGCCTGCACGTTGTGCCTTTCAGCTCTAGGGCAATGTAGCACACCCAGAGCAGAAGTTGTACTTCATCCAGATCAGGCCTGCAAAGAAACTGCGTTTCACAGGCCTTTGGAAGAGATGTTCCCGCTAGGCTGTAAGAGCACAGTGCAGAGCGAGTTGTTTCTTAGCTTCCCAAAGAGCTGGAAGCAAGATGCTGTGGGGCCCAACTCGCCCTTTGGAAAGAAGCCTGCACGTTGTGCCTTTCAGCTCTAGGGCAATGTAGCACACCCAGAGCAGAAGTTGTACTTCATCCAGATCAGGCCTGCAAAGAAACTGCGTTTCACAGGCCTTTGGAAGAGATGTTCCCGGTAGGCTGAAAGAGCACTGTGCAGAGCGAGATGTTTCTTAGATTCCCAAAGAGCTGGAAACAAGATGCTGTGGGCCCCAATTCGCCCTTTGGAAAGAAGCCTGCACATTGTGCCTTTCAGCTCTAGGGCAATGTAGCACACCCAGAGCAGAAGTTCTACTTCTGCCAGATCAGGCGTGCGAGGAAACTGCGTTTCACAGGCCTTTGGAAGAGATGTTCCCGGAAGGCTGTAAGAGCACTGTGCAGAGCGAGTTGTTTCTTAGCTTCCCAAAGAGCTGTAAGCAAGATGCTGTGGGGCCTATCTCGCCCTTTGGAAAGAAGCCTGCACGCTGTGCCTTTCAGCTCTAGGGTAATGTAGCACAAGCAGAGCAGAAGTTCTACTTCAGCCAGATCAGGCCTGCAAAGAAACTGCGTTTCACAGGCCTTTGGAAGAGATGTTCCCGGTAGGCTGTAAGAGCACTGTGCAGAGCGAGTTGTTTCCCAGCTTCCCAAGAGCTGGAAGCAAGATGCTGTGGGGCCCCACTCGCCCTTGGGAAAGAACCCTGCACGTTGTGCCTTTCAGCTCTAGGGCAATGTAGCACACCCAGAGCAGAAGTTCTACTTCAGCCTGATCAGGCCTGCAAAGAAACTGCGTTTCACAGGCCTTTGGAAGAGATGTTCCCAGTAGGCTGTAAGAGCACTGTGCAGAGCGAGTTGTTTCTTAGCTTCCCAAAGAGCTGGATGCAAGATTCTGTGAGGCCCAACTCGCCCTTTGGAAAGAAGCCTGCACGTTGTGCCTTTCAGCTCTAGGGCAATGTAGCACACCCAGAGCAGAAGTTGTACTTCATCCAGATCAGGCCTGCAAAGAAACTGCGTTTCACAGGCCTTTGGAAGAGATGTTCCCGCTAGGCTGTAAGAGAACTGTGCAGAGCGAGTTGTTTCCCAGCTTCCCAATATCTGGAAGCAAGATGCTGTGGGACCAAACTCGCCCTTGGGAAAGAAGCCTGCACGTTGTGCCTTTCAGCTCTAGGGCAATGTAGCACACCCAGAGCAGAAGTTCTTCTTCAGCCAGATCAGGCCTGCAAAGAAACTGCATTTCACAGGCCTTTGGAAGAGATGTTCCCGGTAGGCTGTAAGAGCACTGTGCAGAGCGAGTTGTTTCTTAGCTTCCCAAAGAGCTGGAAGCAAGATGCTGTGGGCCCAACTCGCCCTTTGGAAAGAAGCCTGCACGTTGTGCCTCTCAGCTCTAGGGCAATGTAGCACACCCAGAGCAGAAGTTCTACTTCAGCCAGATCAGGCCTGCAAAGAAACTGCGTTTCACAGGCCTTTGGAAGAGATGTTCCCGGTAGGCTGTAAGAGCACTGTGCAGAGCGAGCTGTTTCTTAGCTTCCCAAAGAGCTGGAAGCAAGATGCTGTGGGGCCCATCTCGCCCTTTGGAAAGAATCCTGCACGATGTGCCTTTCAGCTCTAGGGCAATGTAGCACACCCAGACCAGAAGTTCTACTTCAGCCAGATCAGGCCTGCAAAGAAACGCCGTTTCACAGGCCTTTGGAAGAGATTTTCCCGGTAGGCTGTAAGAGCACTGTGCAGAGCGAGTTTTTTCCCAGCTTCCCAAAGAGCTGGAAGCAAGAAGCTGTGGGACCCAACTCGCCCTTGGGAAAGAACCCTGCACGTTGTGCCTTTCAGCTCTAGGGCAATGTAGCACACCCAGAGCAGAAGTTCTATTTCAGCCAGATCAGGCCTGCAAAGAAACTGCGTTTCACAGGCCTTTGGAAGAGATGTTCCCGGTAGGCTGTAAGAGCACTGTGCAGAGCGAGTTGTTTCTTAGCTTCCCGAAGAGCTGGAAGCAAGATGCTGTGGGGACCAACTCGCCCTTTGGAAAGAAGCCTGCGCGTTGTGCCTTTCAGCTCTAGAGCAATGTAGCACACCCAGAGCAGAAGTTCTACTTCAGCCAGATCAGGCCTGCAAAGAAACTGCGTTTCACAGGCCTTTGGAAGAGAAGTTCCCGGTAGGCTGTAAGAGCACTGTGCAGAGTGAGCTGTTTCTAAGCTTCCCAAGAGCTGGAAGCAAGATGCTGTGGGGCCCGTCTCGTCCTTTGGAAAGAAGCCTTCACGCTGTGCCTTTCAGCTCTAGGGCAATGTAGCACACCCAGAGCAGAAGTTCTACTTCAGCCAGATCAGGCCTGAAAAGAAACTGCGTTTCACAGGCCTTTGGTAGAGATGTTCCCGGTAGGCTGTAAGAGCACTGTGCAGAGCGAGTTGTTTCTTAGCTTCCCAAAGAGCTGGAAGCAAGATGCTGTGGGGCCCAACTCGCACTTTGGAAAGAATCCTGCACGATGTGCCTTTCAGCTCAAGGGCAATGTAGCACACCCAGAGCAGAAGTTCTACTTCATCCAGATCAGGCCTGCAAAGAACCTGCGTTTCACAGGCCTTTGTTGAGATGTTCCCGGTAGGCTGTAAGAGCACTGTGCAGAGCGAGTTGTTTCTTACCTTCCCAAAGAGCTGGAAGCAAGATGCTGTGGGGCCAAGTTTCCCTTTGGAAAGAAGCCTGCACTTTGTGCCTTTCAGCTCTAGGGAAACGTAGCACAGCCAGAGCAGAAGTTCTACTTAGGGCAGATAAGGCCTGCGAAGAAAATGCGTTTCACAGGCCTTTGGAAGAGATGTTCCCGGTAGGCTGTAAGAGCACTGTGCAGAGCGAGTTGTTTCTTAGCTACCCAAAGAGCTGTAAGCAAGATGCTGTGGGGCCTATCTCGCCCTTTTGAAAGAAGCCTGCACGCTGTGCCTTTCAGCTCTAGGGTAATGTAGCACAAGCAGAGCAGAAGTTCTACTTCAGCCAGATCAGGCCTGCAAAGAAACTGCGTTTCACAGGCCTTTGGAAGAGATGTTCCCGGTAGGCTGTAAGAGCACTGTGCAGAGCGAGTTGTTTCCCAGCTTCCCAAGAGCTGGAAGCAAGATGCTGTGGGGCCCCACTCGCCCTTGGGAAAGAACCCTGCACGTTGTGCCTTTCAGCTCTAGGGCAATGTAGCACACCCAGAGCAGAAGTTGTACTTCATCCAGATCAGGCCTGCAAAGAAACTGCGTTTCACAGGCCTTTGGAAGTGATGTTCCCGGTAGGCTGTAAGAGCACTGTGCAGAGCGAGTTGTTTCTTAGCTTCCCAAAGAGCTGGAAGCAAGATTCTGTGAGGCCCAACTCGCCCTTTGGAAAGAAGCCTGCACGTTGTGCCTTTCAGCTCTAGGGCAATGTAGCACACCCAGAGCAGAAGTTGTACTTCATCCAGATCAGGCCTGCAAAGAAACTGCGTTTCACAGGCCTTTGGAAGAGATGTTCCCGCTAGGCTGTAAGAGCACTGTGCAGAGCGAGTTGTTTCCCAGCTTCCCAATATCTGGAAGCAAGATGCTGTGGGACCAAACTCGCCCTTGGGAAAGAAGCCTGCACGTTTTGCCTTTCAGCTCTAGGGCAATGTAGCACACCCAGAGCAGAAGTTCTTCTTCAGCCAGATCAGGCCTGCAAAGAAACTGCATTTCACAGGCCTTTGGAAGAGATGTTCCCGGTAGGCTGTAAGAGCACAGTGCAGAGCGAGTTGTTTCTTAGCTTCCCAAAGAGCTGGAAGCAAGATGCTGTGGGGCCCAACTCGCCCTTTGGAAAGAAGCCTGCACGTTGTGGCTCTAAGCTCCAGGGCAATGTAGCACACCCAGAGCAGAAGTTCTTCTTCAGCCAGATCAGGCCTGCAAAGAAACTGCGTTTCACAGGTCTTTGTTGAGATGTTCCCCGTAGGCTGTAAGAGCACTGTGCAGAGCGAGTTGTTTCTTACATTCCCAAAGAGCTGGAAGCAAGATGCTGTGGGGCCAAGTTTCCCTTTGGAAAGAAGCCTGCACTTTGTGCCTTTCAGCTCTAGGGAAATGTAGCACAGCCAGAGCAGAAGTTCTACTTAAGGCAGATAAGGCCTGCGAAGAAAATGCGTTTCACAGGCCTTTGGAAGAGATGTTCCCGGTAGGCTGTAAGAGCACTGTGCAGAGCGAGTTGTTTCTTAGCTTCCCAAAGAGCTGGAAGCAAGATTCTGTGAGGCCCAACTCGCCCTTTGGAAAGAAGCCTGCACGTTGTGCCTTTCAGCTCTAGGGCAATGTAGCACACCCAGAGCAGAAGTTCTACTTCAGCCAGATCAGGCCTGCAAAGAAACTGCGTTTCACAGGCCTTTGGAAGAGATGTTTCCGGTAGGCTGTAAGAGCACTGTGCAGAGCGAGTTGTTTCTTAGCTTCCCAAAGAGCTGGAAGCAAGATTCTGTGGGGCCCAAGTCGCCCTTTGGAAAGAAGCCTGCGCGTTGTGCCTTCCAGCTCTAGGGCAATGTAGCACACCCAGAGCAGAAGTTCTACTTCAGCCAGATCAGGCCTGCAAAGAAACTGCGTTTCACAGGCCTTTGGAAGAGATGTTCCCGGTAGGCTGTAAGAGCACTGTGCAGAGCGAGCTGTTTCTTAGCTTCCCAAAGAGCTGGAAGCAAGATGCTGTGGGGCACATCTCGCCCTTTGGAAAGAATCCTGCACGATGTGCCTTTCAGCTCTAGGGCAATGTAGCACACCCAGACCAGAAGTTCTACTTCAGCCAGATCAGGCCTGCAAAGAAACGCCGTTTCACAGGCCTTTGGAAGAGATTTTCCCGGTAGGCTGTAAGAGCACTGTGCAGAGCGAGTTTTTTCCCAGCTTCCCAAAGAGCTGGAAGCAAGATGCTGTCGGGCCCCACTCGCCCTTGGGAAAGAACCCTGCACGTTGTGCCTTTCAGCTCTAGGGCAATGTAGCACACCCAGAGCAGAAGTTCTACTTCAGCCAGATCAGGCCTGCAAAGAAACTGCGTTTCACAGGCCTTTGGAAGAGATGTTCCCGGTAGGCTGTAAGAGCACTGTGCAGAGCGAGTTGTTTCTTAGCTTCCCAAAGAGCTGGAAGCAAGATTCTGTGAGGCCCAACTCGCCCTTTGGAAAGAAGCCTGCACGATGTGCCTTTCAGCTCTAGGGCAATGTAGCACACCCAGAGCAGAAGTTCTACTTCAGCCAGATCAGGCCTGCAAAGAAACTGCGTTTCACAGGCCTTTGGAAGAGATGTTCCCGCTAGGCTGTAAGAGCACTGTGCAGAGCGAGTTGTTTCCCAGCTTCCCAATATCTGGAAGCAAGATGCTGTGGGACCAAACTCGCCCTTGGGAAAGAAGCCTGCACGTTGTGCCTTTCAGCTCTAGGGCAATGTAGCACACCCAGAGCAGAAGTTCTTCTTCAGCCAGATCAGGCCTGCAAAGAAACTGCGTTTCACAGGTCTTTGGAAGAGATGTTTCCGGTAGGCTGTAAGAGCACTGTGCAGAGCGAGTTGTTTCTTAGCTTCCCAAAGAGCTGGAAGCAAGATTCTGTGGGGCCCAAGTCGCCCTTTGGAAAGAAGCCTGCGCGTTGTGCCTTCCAGCTCTAGGGCAATGTAGCACACCCAGAGCAGAAGTTCTACTTCAGCCAGATCAGGCCTGCAAAGAAACTGCGTTTCACAGGCCTTTGGAAGAGATGTTCCCGGTAGGCTGTAAGAGCACTGTGCAGAGCGAGCTGTTTCTTAGCTTCCCAAAGAGCTGGAAGCAAGATGCTGTGGGGCCCATCTCGCCCTTTGGAAAGAATCCTGCACGATGTGCCTTTCAGCTCTAGGGCAATGTAGCACACCCAGACCAGAAGTTCTACTTCAGCCAGATCAGGCCTGCAAAGAAACGCCGTTTCACAGGCCTTTGGAAGAGATTTTCCCGGTAGGCTGTAAGAGAACTGTGCAGAGCGAGTTTTTTCCCAGCTTCCCAAAGAGCTGGAAGCAAGATGCTGTGGGGCCCCACTCGCCCTTGGGAAAGAACCCTGCACGTTGTGCCTTTCAGCTCTAGGGCAATGTAGCACACCCAGAGCAGAAGTTCTACTTCAGCCAGATCAGGCCTGCAAAGAAACTGCGTTTCACAGGCCTTTGGAAGAGATGTTCCCGGTAGGCTGTAAGAGCACTGTGCAGAGCGAGTTGTTTCTTAGCTTCCCAAAGAGCTGGAAGCAAGATGCTGTGGGGCCCAACTCGCCCTTTGGAAAGAAGCCTGCACGTTGTGCCTTTCAGCTCTAGGGCAATGTAGCACACCCAGAGCAGAAGTTCTACTTCATCCAGATCAGGCCTGCAAAGAAACTGCGTTTCACAGGCCTTTGGAAGAGATGTTTACGGTAGGCTGTAAGAGCACTGTGCAGCGCGAGTTGTTTCTCAGCTTCCCAAAGAGCTGGAAGCAAGATCCTGTGGGTCCCAAGTCGCCCTTTGGAAAGAAGCCTGCGCGTTGTGCCTTTCAGCTCTAGAGCAATGTAGCACACCCAGAGCAGAAGTTCTACTTCAGCCAGATCAGGCCTGCAAAGAAACTGCGTTTCACAGGCCTTTGGAAGAGATGTTCCCGGTAGGCTGTAAGAGCACTGTGCAGAGCGAGTTGTTTCTTAGCTTGCCAAAGAGCTGGAAGCAAGATGCTGTGGGGCCCAAGTCGCCCTTTGGAGAGAAGCCTGCACGTTGTGCCTTTAAGCTCTAGGGCAATGTAGCACACCCAGAGCAGAAGTTGTACTTCAGCCAGATCAGGCCTGCAAAGAAACTGCGTTTCACAGGCCTTTGTGAGAGATGTTCCCGGTAGGCTGTAAGAGCACTGTGCAGAGCGAGTTGTTTCCCAGCTTCCCAAGAGCTGGAAGCAAGATGCTGTGGGGCCCCACTCGCCCTTGGGAAAGAACCCTGCACGTTGTGCCTTTCAGCTCTAGGGCAATGTAGCACACCCAGAGCAGAAGTTCTACTTGAGCCAGATCAGGCCTGCAAAGAAACTGCGTTTCACAGGTCTTTGTTGAGATGTTCCCCGTAGGCTGTAAGAGCACTGTGCAGAGCGAGTTGTTTCTTACCTTCCCAAAGAGCTGGAAGCAAGATGCTGTGGGGCCAAGTTTCCCTTTGGAAACAAGCCTGCACTTTGTGCCTTTCAGCTCTAGGGAAATGTAGCACAGCCAGAGCAGAAGTTCTACTTAGGGCAGATAAGGCCTGCGAAGAAAATGCGTTTCACAGGCCTTTGGAAGAGATGTTCCCGGTAGGCTGTAAGAGCACTGTGCAGAGCGAGTTGTTTCTTAGCTTCCCAAAGAGCTGGAAGCAAGATTCTGTGAGGCCCAACTCGCCCTTTGGAAAGAAGCCTGCACGTTGTGCCTTTCAGCTCTAGGGCAATGTAGCACACCCAGAGCAGAAGTTGTACTTCATCCAGATCAGGCCTGCAAAGAAACTGCGTTTCACAGGCCTTTGGAAGAGATGTTCCCGCTAGGCTGTAAGAGCACTGTGCAGAGCGAGTTGTTTCCCAGCTTCCCAATATCTGGAAGCAAGATGCTGTGGGACCAAACTCGCCCTTGGGAAAGAAGCCTGCACGTTTTGCCTTTCAGCTCTAGGGCAATGTAGCACACCCAGAGCAGAAGTTCTTCTTCAGCCAGATCAGGCCTGCAAAGAAACTGCATTTCACAGGCCTTTGGAAGAGATGTTCCCGGTAGGCTGTAAGAGCACAGTGCAGAGCGAGTTGTTTCTTAGCTTCCCAAAGAGCTGGAAGCAAGATGCTGTGAGGCCCAACTCGCCCTTTGGAAAGAAGCCTGCACGTTGTGGCTCTAAGCTCTAGGGCAATGTAGCACACCCAGAGCAGAAGTTCTACTTCAGCCAGATCAGGCCTGCAAAGAAACTGCGTTTCACAGGCCTTTGGAAGAGATGTTTCCGGTAGGCAGTAAGAGCACTGTGCAGAGCGAGTTGTTTCTTAGCTTCCCAAAGAGCTGGAAGCAAGATTCTGTGGGGCCCAAGTCGCCCTTTGGAAAGAAGCCTGCGCGTTGTGCCTTCCAGCTCTAGGGCAATGTAGCACACCCAGAGCAGAAGTTCTACTTCAGCCAGATCAGGCCTGCAAAGAAACTGCGTTTCACAGGCCTTTGGAAGAGATGTTCCCGGTAGGCTGTAAGAGCACTGTGCAGAGCGAGCTGTTTCTTAGCTTCCCAAAGAGCTGGAAGCAAGATGCTGTGGGGCCCATCTCGCCCTTTGGAAAGAATCCTGCACGATGTGCCTTTAAGCTCTAGGGCAATGTAGCACACCCAGACCAGAAGTTCTACTTCAGCCAGATCAGGCCTGCAAAGAAACGCCGTTTCACAGGCCTTTGGAAGAGATTTACCCGGTAGGCTGTAAGAGCACTGTGCAGAGCGAGTTTTTTCCCAGCTTCCCAAAGAGCTGGAAGCAAGATGCTGTGGGGCCCCACTCGCCCTTGGGAAAGAACCCTGCACGTTGTGCCTTTCAGCTCTAGGGCAATGTAGCACACCCAGAGCAGAAGTTCTACTTCAGCCAGATCAGGCCTGCAAAGAAACTGCGTTTCACAGGCCTTTGGAAGAGATGTTCCCGGTAGGCTGTAAGAGCACTGTGCAGAGCGAGTTGTTTCTTAGCTTCCCAAAGAGCTGGAAGCAAGATTCTGTGAGGCCCAACTCGCCCTTTGGAAAGAAGCCTGCACGTTGTGCCTTTCAGCTCTAGGGCAATGTAGCACACCCAGAGCAGAAGTTCTACTTCAGCCAGATCAGGCCTGCAAAGAAACTGCGTTTCACAGGCCTTTGGAAGAGATGTTCCCGCTAGGCTGTAAGAGCACTGTGCAGAGCGAGTTGTTTCCCAGCTTCCCAATATCTGGAAGCAAGATGCTGTGGGACCAAACTCGCCCTTGGGAAAGAAGCCTGCACGTTGTGCCTTTCAGCTCTAGGGCAATGTAGCACACCCAGACCAGAAGTTCTACTTCAGCCAGATCAGGCCTGCAAAGAAACGCCGTTTCACAGGCCTTTGGAAGAGATTTTCCCGGTAGGCTGTAAGAGCACTGTGCAGAGCGAGTTGTTTCTTAGCTTCCCAAAGAGCTGGAAGCAAGATGCTGTGGGGCCCCACTCGCCCTTGGGAAAGAACCCTGCACGTTGTGCCTTTCAGCTCTAGGGCAATGTAGCACACCCAGAGCAGAAGTTCTACTTCAGCCAGATCAGGCCTGCAAAGAAACTGCGTTTCACAGGCCTTTGGAAGAGATGTTCCCGCTAGGCTGTAAGAGCACTGTGCAGAGCGAGTTGTTTCTTAGCTTCCCAAAGAGCTGGAAGCAAGATGCTGTGGGGCCCAACTCGCCCTTTGGAAAGAAGCCTGCACGTTGTGCCTTTCAGCTCTAGGGCAATGTAGCACACCCAGAGCAGAAGTTCTACTTCATCCAGATCAGGCCTGCAAAGAAACTGCGTTTCACAGGCCTTTGGAAGAGATGTTCCCGCTAGGCTGTAAGAGCTCTGTGCAGAGCGAGTTGTTTCCCAGCTTCCCAATATCTGGAAGCAAGATGCTGTGGGACCAAACTCGCCCTTGGGAAAGAAGCCTGCACGTTGTGCCTTTCAGCTCTAGGGCAATGTAGCACACCCAGAGCAGAAGTTCTTCTTCAGCCAGATCAGGCCTGCAAAGAAACTGCGTTTCACAGGCCTTTGGTAGAGATGTTCCCGGTAGGCTGTAAGAGCACTGTGCAGAGCGAGTTGTTTCTTAGCTTCCCAAAGAGCTGGAAGCAAGATGCTGTAGGGCCCAACTCGCCCTTTGGAAAGAATCCTGCACGATGTGCCTTTCAGCTCTAGGGCAATGTAGCACACCCAGAGCAGAAGTTCTACTTCAGACAGATCAGGCCTGCAAAGAAACTGCGTTTCACAGGCCTTTGGAAGAGATGTTCCCGGTAGGCTGTAAGAGCACTGTGCAGAGCGAGTTGTTTCTTAGCTTCCCAAAGAGCTGGAAGCAAGATGCTGTGGGGACCAACTCGCCCTTTGGACAGAAGCCTGCACGTTGAGCCTTTCAGCTCAAGGGCAATGTAGCACACCCAGAGCAGAAGTACTACTTGAGCCAGATCAGGCCTGCAAAGAAACTGCGTTTCACAGGTCTTTGTTGAGATGTTCCCCGTAGGCTGTAAGAGCACTGTGCAGAGCGAGTTGTTTCTTACCTTCCCAAAGAGCTGGAAGCAAGATGCTGTGGGGCCAAGTTTCCCTTTGGAAAGAAGCCTGCACTTTGTGCCTTTCAGCTCTAGGGAAATGTAGCACAGCCAGAGCAGAAGTTCTACTTAAGGCAGATAAGGCCTGCGAAGAAAATGCGTTTCACAGGCCTTTGGAAGAGATGTTCCCGGTAGGCTGTAAGAGCACTGTGCAGAGCGAGTTGTTTCTTAGCTTCCCAAAGAGCTGGAAGCAAGATTCTGTGAGGCACAACTCGCCCTTTGGAAAGAAGCCTGCACGTTGTGCCTTTCAGCTCTAGGGCAATGTAGCACACCCAGAGCAGAAGTTGTACTTCATCCAGATCAGGCCTGCAAAGAAACTGCGTTTCACAGGCCTTTGGAAGAGATGATCCCGCTAGGCTGTAAGAGCACTGTGCAGAGCGAGTTGTTTCCCAGCTTCCCAATATCTGGAAGCAAGATGCTGTGGGACCAAACTCGCCCTTGGGAAAGAAGCCTGCACGTTGTGCCTTTCAGCTCTAGGGCAATGTAGCACACCCAGAGCAGAAGTTCTACTTCAGCCAGATCAGGCCTGCAAAGAAACTGCGTTTCACAGGCCTTTGGAAGAGATGTTTCCGGTAGGCTGTAAGAGCACTGTGCAGAGCGAGTTGTTTCTTAGCTTCCCAAAGAGCTGGAAGCAAGATTCTGTGGGGCCCAAGTCGCCCTTTGGAAAGAAGCCTGCGCGTTGTGCCTTCCAGCTCTAGGGCAATGTAGCACACCCAGAGCAGAAGTTCTACTTCAGCCAGATCAGGCCTGCAAAGAAACTGCGTTTCACAGGCCTTTGGAAGAGATGTTCCCGGTAGGCTGTAAGAGCACTGTGCAGAGCGAGCTGTTTCTTAGCTTCCCAAAGAGCTGGAAGCAAGATGCTGTGGGGCCCATCTCGCCCTTTGGAAAGAATCCTGCACGATGTGCCTTTCAGCTCTAGGGCAATGTAGCACACCCAGACCAGAAGTTCTACTTCAGCCAGATCAGGCCTGCAAAGAAACGCCGTTTAACAGGCCTTTGGAAGAGATTTTCCCGGTAGGCTGTAAGAGCACTGTGCAGAGCGAGTTTTTTCCCAGCTTCCCAAAGAGCTGGAAGCAAGATGCTGTCGGGCCCCACTCGCCCTTGGGAAAGAACCCTGCACGTTGTGCCTTTCAGCTCTAGGGCAATGTAGCACACCCAGAGCAGAAGTTCTACTTCAGCCAGATCAGGCCTGCAAAGAAACTGCGTTTCACAGGCCTTTGGAAGAGATGTTCCCGGTAGGCTGTAAGAGCACTGTGCAGAGCGAGTTGTTTCTTAGCTTCCCAAAGAGCTGGAAGCAAGATTCTGTGAGGCCCAACTCGCCCTTTGGAAAGAAGCCTGCACGTTGTGCCTTTCAGCTCTAGGGCAATGTAGCACACCCAGAGCAGAAGTTCTACTTCAGCCAGATCAGGCCTGCAAAGAAACTGCGTTTCACAGGCCTTTGGAAGAGATGTTCCCGCTAGGCTGTAAGAGCACTGTGCAGAGCGAGTTGTTTCCCAGCTTCCCAATATCTGGAAGCAAGATGCTGTGGGACCAAACTCGCCCTTGGGAAAGAAGCCTGCACGTTTTGCCTTTCAGCTCTAGGGCAATGTAGCACACCCAGAGCAGAAGTTCTTCTTCAGCCAGATCAGGCCTGCAAAGAAACTGCGTTTCACAGGTCTTTGGAAGAGATGTTTCCGGTAGGCTGTAAGAGCACTGTGCAGAGCGAGTTGTTTCTTAGCTTCCCAAAGAGCTGGAAGCAAGATTCTGTGGGGCCCAAGTCGCCCTTTGGAAAGAAGCCTGCGCGTTGTGCCTTCCAGCTCTAGGGCAATGTAGCACACCCAGAGCAGAAGTTCTACTTCAGCCAGATCAGGCCTGCAAAGAAACTGCGTTTCACAGGCCTTTGGAAGAGATGTTCCCGGTAGGCTGTAAGAGCACTGTGCAGAGCGAGCTGTTTCTTAGCTTCCCAAAGAGCTGGAAGCAAGATGCTGTGGGGCCCATCTCGCCCTTTGGAAAGAATCCTGCACGATGTGCCTTTCAGCTCTAGGGCAATGTAGCACACCCAGACCAGAAGTTCTACTTCAGCCAGATCAGGCCTGCAAAGAAACGCCGTTTCACAGGCCTTTGGAAGAGATTTTCCCGGTAGGCTGTAAGAGCACTGTGCAGAGCGAGTTTTTTCCCAGCTTCCCAAAGAGCTGGAAGCAAGATGCTGTGGGGCCCCACTCGCCCTTGGGAAAGAACCCTGCACGTTGTGCCTTTCAGCTCTAGGGCAATGTAGCACACCCAGAGCAGAAGTTCTACTTCAGCCAGATCAGGCCTGCAAAGAAACTGCGTTTCACAGGCCTTTGGAAGAGATGTTCCCGGTAGGCTGTAAGAGCACTGTGCAGAGCGAGTTGTTTCTTAGCTTCCCAAAGAGCTGGAAGCAAGATGCTGTGGGGCCCAACTCGCCCTTTGGAAAGAAGCCTGCACGTTGTGCCTTTCAGCTCTAGGGCAATGTAGCACACCCAGAGCAGAAGTTCTACTTCATCCAGATCAGGCCTGCAAAGAAACTGCGTTTCACAGGCCTTTGGAAGAGATGTTTACGGTAGGCTGTAAGAGCACTGTGCAGCGCGAGTTGTTTCTCAGCTTCCCAAAGAGCTGGAAGCAAGATTCTGTGGGTCCCAAGTCGCCCTTTGGAAAGAAGCCTGCGCGTTGTGCCTTTCAGCTCTAGAGCAATGTAGCACACCCAGAGCAGAAGTTCTACTTCAGCCAGATCAGGCCTGCAAAGAAACTGCGTTTCACAGGCCTTTGGAAGAGATGTTCCCGGTAGGCTGTAAGAGCACTGTGCAGAGCGAGTTGTTTCTTAGCTTGCCAAAGAGCTGGAAGCAAGATGCTGTGGGGCCCAAGTCGCCCTTTGGAGAGAAGCCTGCACGTTGTGCCTTTAAGCTCTAGGGCAATGTAGCACACCCAGAGCAGAAGTTGTACTTCAGCCAGATCAGGCCTGCAAAGAAACTGCGTTTCACAGGCCTTTGTGAGAGATGTTCCCGGTAGGCTGTAAGAGCACTGTGCAGAGCGAGTTGTTTCCCAGCTTCCCAAGAGCTGGAAGCAAGATGCTGTGGGGCCCCACTCGCCCTTGGGAAAGAACCCTGCACGTTGTGCCTTTCAGCTCTAGGGCAATGTAGCACACCCAGAGCAGAAGTTCTACTTGAGCCAGATCAGGCCTGCAAAGAAACTGCGTTTCACAGGTCTTTGTTGAGATGTTCCCCGTAGGCTGTAAGAGCACTGTGCAGAGCGAGTTGTTTCTTACCTTCCCAAAGAGCTGGAAGCAAGATGCTGTGGGGCCAAGTTTCCCTTTGGAAAGAAGCCTGCACTTTGTGCCTTTCAGCTCTAGGGAAATGTAGCACAGCCAGAGCAGAAGTTCTACTTAGGGCAGATAAGGCCTGCGAAGAAAATGCGTTTCACAGGCCTTTGGAAGAGATGTTCCCGGTAGGCTGTAAGAGCACTGTGCAGAGCGAGTTGTTTCTTAGCTTCCCAAAGAGCTGGAAGCAAGATTCTGTGAGGCCCAACTCGCCCTTTGGAAAGAAGCCTGCACGTTGTGCCTTTCAGCTCTAGGGCAATGTAGCACACCCAGAGCAGAAGTTGTACTTCATCCAGATCAGGCCTGCAAAGAAACTGCGTTTCACAGGCCTTTGGAAGAGATGTTCCCGCTAGGCTGTAAGAGCACTGTGCAGAGCGAGTTGTTTCCCAGCTTCCCAATATCTGGAAGCAAGATGCTGTGGGACCAAACTCGCCCTTGGGAAAGAAGCCTGCACGTTTTGCCTTTCAGCTCTAGGGCAATGTAGCACACCCAGAGCAGAAGTTCTTCTTCAGCCAGATCAGGCCTGCAAAGAAACTGCATTTCACAGGCCTTTGGAAGAGATGTTCCCGGTAGGCTGTAAGAGCACAGTGCAGAGCGAGTTGTTTCTTAGCTTCCCAAAGAGCTGGAAGCAAGATGCTGTGGGGCCCAACTCGCCCTTTGGAAAGAAGCCTGCACGTTGTGGCTCTAAGCTCTAGGGCAATGTAGCACACCCAGAGCAGAAGTTCTACTTCAGCCAGATCAGGCCTGCAAAGAAACTGCGTTTCACAGGCCTTTGGAAGAGATGTTTCCGGTAGGCTGTAAGAGCACTGTGCAGAGCGAGTTGTTTCTTAGCTTCCCAAAGAGCTGGAAGCAAGATTCTGTGGGGCCCAAGTCGCCCTTTGGAAAGAAGCCTGCGCGTTGTGCCTTCCAGCTCTAGGGCAATGTAGCACACCCAGAGCAGAAGTTCTACTTCAGCCAGATCAGGCCTGCAAAGAAACTGCGTTTCACAGGCCTTTGGAAGAGATGTTCCCGGTAGGCTGTAAGAGCACTGTGCAGAGCGAGCTGTTTCTTAGCTTCCCAAAGAGCTGGAAGCAAGATGCTGTGGGGCCCATCTCGCCCTTTGGAAAGAATCCTGCACGATGTGCCTTTCAGCTCTAGGGCAATGTAGCACACCCAGACCAGAAGTTCTACTTCAGCCAGATCAGGCCTGCAAAGAAACGCCGTTTCACAGGCCTTTGGAAGAGATTTTCCCGGTAGGCTGTAAGAGCACTGTGCAGAGCGAGTTTTTTCCCAGCTTCCCAAAGAGCTGGAAGCAAGATGCTGTGGGGCCCCACTCGCCGTTGGGAAAGAACCCTGCACGTTGTGCCTTTCAGCTCTAGGGCAATGTAGCACACCCAGAGCAGAAGTTCTACTTCAGCCAGATCAGGCCTGCAAAGAAACTGCGTTTCACAGGCCTTTGGAAGAGATGTTCCCGGTAGGCTGTAAGAGCACTGTGCAGAGCGAGTTGTTTCTTAGCTTCCCAAAGAGCTGGAAGCAAGATTCTGTGAGGCCCAACTCGCCCTTTGGAAAGAAGCCTGCACGTTGTGCCTTTCAGCTCTAGGGCAATGTAGCACACCCAGAGCAGAAGTTCTACTTCAGCCAGATCAGGCCTGCAAAGAAACTGCGTTTCACAGGCCTTTGGAAGAGATGTTCCCGCTAGGCTGTAAGAGCACTGTGCAGAGCGAGTTGTTTCCCAGCTTCCCAATATCTGGAAGCAAGATGCTGTGGGACCAAACTCGCCCATGGGAAAGAAGCCTGCACGTTGTGCCTTTCAGCTCTAGGGCAATGTAGCACACCCAGAGCAGAAGTTCTACTTCAGCCAGATCAGGCCTGCAAAGAAACTGCGTTTCACAGGCCTTTGGAAGAGATGTTCCCGGTAGGCTGTAAGAGCACTGTGCAGAGCGAGTTGTTTCTTAGCTTCCCAAAGAGCTGGAAGCAAGATGCTGTGGGGCCCAACTCGCCCTTTGGAAAGAAGCCTGCACGTTGTGCCTTTCAGCTCTAGGGCAATGTAGCACACCCAGAGCAGAAGTTCTACTTCATCCAGATCAGGCCTGCAAAGAAACTGCGTTTCACAGGCCTTTGGAAGAGATGTTCCCGCTAGGCTGTAAGAGCTCTGTGCAGAGCGAGTTGTTTCCCAGCTTCCCAATATCTGGAAGCAAGATGCTGTGGGACCAAACTCGCCCTTGGGAAAGAAGCCTGCACGTTGTGCCTTTCAGCTCTAGGGCAATGTAGCACACCCAGAGCAGAAGTTCTTCTTCAGCCAGATCAGGCCTGCAAAGAAACTGCGTTTCACAGGCCTTTGGTAGAGATGTTCCCGGTAGGCTGTAAGAGCACTGTGCAGAGCGAGTTGTTTCTTAGCTTCCCAAAGAGCTGGAAGCAAGATGCTGTAGGGCCCAACTCGCCCTTTGGAAAGAATCCTGCACGATGTGCCTTTCAGCTCTAGGGCAATGTAGCACACCCAGAGCAGAAGTTCTACTTCAGACAGATCAGGCCTGCAAAGAAACTGCGTTTCACAGGCCTTTGGAAGAGATGTTCCCGGTAGGCTGTAAGAGCACTGTGCAGAGCGAGTTGTTTCTTAGCTTCCCAAAGAGCTGGAAGCAAGATGCTGTGGGGACCAACTCGCCCTTTGGACAGAAGCCTGCACGTTGAGCCTTTCAGCTCAAGGGCAATGTAGCACACCCAGAGCAGAAGTACTACTTGAGCCAGATCAGGCCTGCAAAGAAACTGCGTTTCACAGGTCTTTGTTGAGATGTTCCCCGTAGGCTGTAAGAGCACTGTGCAGAGCGAGTTGTTTCTTACCTTCCCAAAGAGCTGGAAGCAAGATGCTGTGGGGCCAAGTTTCCCTTTGGAAAGAAGCCTGCACTTTGTGCCTTTCAGCTCTAGGGAAATGTAGCACAGCCAGAGCAGAAGTTCTACTTAAGGCAGATAAGGCCTGCGAAGAAAATGCGTTTCACAGGCCTTTGGAAGAGATGTTCCCGGTAGGCTGTAAGAGCACTGTGCAGAGCGAGTTGTTTCTTAGCTTCCCAAAGAGCTGGAAGCAAGATTCTGTGAGGCACAACTCGCCCTTTGGAAAGAAGCCTGCACGTTGTGCCTTTCAGCTCTAGGGCAATGTAGCACACCCAGAGCAGAAGTTGTACTTCATCCAGATCAGGCCTGCAAAGAAACTGCGTTTCACAGGCCTTTGGAAGAGATGATCCCGCTAGGCTGTAAGAGCACTGTGCAGAGCGAGTTGTTTCCCAGCTTCCCAATATCTGGAAGCAAGATGCTGTGGGACCAAACTCGCCCTTGGGAAAGAAGCCTGCACGTTGTGCCTTTCAGCTCTAGGGCAATGTAGCACACCCAGAGCAGAAGTTCTACTTCAGCCAGATCAGGCCTGCAAAGAAACTGCGTTTCACAGGCCTTTGGAAGAGATGTTTCCGGTAGGCTGTAAGAGCACTGTGCAGAGCGAGTTGTTTCTTAGCTTCCCAAAGAGCTGGAAGCAAGATTCTGTGGGGCCCAAGTCGCCCTTTGGAAAGAAGCCTGCGCGTTGTGCCTTCCAGCTCTAGGGCAATGTAGCACACCCAGAGCAGAAGTTCTACTTCAGCCAGATCAGGCCTGCAAAGAAACTGCGTTTCACAGGCCTTTGGAAGAGATGTTCCCGGTAGGCTGTAAGAGCACTGTGCAGAGCGAGCTGTTTCTTAGCTTCCCAAAGAGCTGGAAGCAAGATGCTGTGGGGCCCATCTCGCCCTTTGGAAAGAATCCTGCACGATGTGCCTTTCAGCTCTAGGGCAATGTAGCACACCCAGACCAGAAGTTCTACTTCAGCCAGATCAGGCCTGCAAAGAAACGCCGTTTAACAGGCCTTTGGAAGAGATTTTCCCGGTAGGCTGTAAGAGCACTGTGCAGAGCGAGTTTTTTCCCAGCTTCCCAAAGAGCTGGAAGCAAGATGCTGTCGGGCCCCACTCGCCCTTGGGAAAGAACCCTGCACGTTGTGCCTTTCAGCTCTAGGGCAATGTAGCACACCCAGAGCAGAAGTTCTACTTCAGCCAGATCAGGCCTGCAAAGAAACTGCGTTTCACAGGCCTTTGGAAGAGATGTTCCCGGTAGGCTGTAAGAGCACTGTGCAGAGCGAGTTGTTTCTTAGCTTCCCAAAGAGCTGGAAGCAAGATTCTGTGAGGCCCAACTCGCCCTTTGGAAAGAAGCCTGCACGTTGTGCCTTTCAGCTCTAGGGCAATGTAGCACACCCAGAGCAGAAGTTCTACTTCAGCCAGATCAGGCCTGCAAAGAAACTGCGTTTCACAGGCCTTTGGAAGAGATGTTCCCGCTAGGCTGTAAGAGCACTGTGCAGAGCGAGTTGTTTCCCAGCTTCCCAATATCTGGAAGCAAGATGCTGTGGGACCAAACTCGCCCTTGGGAAAGAAGCCTGCACGTTTTGCCTTTCAGCTCTAGGGCAATGTAGCACACCCAGAGCAGAAGTTCTTCTTCAGCCAGATCAGGCCTGCAAAGAAACTGCGTTTCACAGGTCTTTGGAAGAGATGTTTCCGGTAGGCTGTAAGAGCACTGTGCAGAGCGAGTTGTTTCTTAGCTTCCCAAAGAGCTGGAAGCAAGATTCTGTGGGGCCCAAGTCGCCCTTTGGAAAGAAGCCTGCGCGTTGTGCCTTCCAGCTCTAGGGCAATGTAGCACACCCAGAGCAGAAGTTCTACTTCAGCCAGATCAGGCCTGCAAAGAAACTGCGTTTCACAGGCCTTTGGAAGAGATGTTCCCGGTAGGCTGTAAGAGCACTGTGCAGAGCGAGCTGTTTCTTAGCTTCCCAAAGAGCTGGAAGCAAGATGCTGTGGGGCCCATCTCGCCCTTTGGAAAGAATCCTGCACGATGTGCCTTTCAGCTCTAGGGCAATGTAGCACACCCAGACCAGAAGTTCTACTTCAGCCAGATCAGGCCTGCAAAGAAACGCCGTTTCACAGGCCTTTGGAAGAGATTTTCCCGGTAGGCTGTAAGAGCACTGTGCAGAGCGAGTTTTTTCCCAGCTTCCCAAAGAGCTGGAAGCAAGATGCTGTGGGGCCCCACTCGCCCTTGGGAAAGAACCCTGCACGTTGTGCCTTTCAGCTCTAGGGCAATGTAGCACACCCAGAGCAGAAGTTCTACTTCAGCCAGATCAGGCCTGCAAAGAAACTGCGTTTCACAGGCCTTTGGAAGAGATGTTCCCGCTAGGCTGTAAGAGCACTGTGCAGAGCGAGTTGTTTCTTAGCTTCCCAAAGAGCTGGAAGCAAGATGCTGTGGGGCCCAACTCGACCTTTGGAAAGAAGCCTGCACGTTGTGCCTTTCAGCTCTAGGGCAATGTAGCACACCCAGAGCAGAAGTTCTACTTCATCCAGATCAGGCCTGCAAAGAAACTGCGTTTCACAGGCCTTTGGAAGAGATGTTTACGGTAGGCTGTAAGAGCACTGTGCAGCGCGAGTTGTTTCTCAGCTTCCCAAAGAGCTGGAAGCAAGATTCTGTGGGTCCCAAGTCGCCCTTTGGAAAGAAGCCTGCGCGTTGTGCCTTTCAGCTCTAGAGCAATGTAGCACACACAGAGCAGAAGTTCTACTTCAGCCAGATCAGGCCTGCAAAGAAACTGCGTTTCACAGGCCTTTGGAAGAGATGTTCCCGGTAGGCTGTAAGAGCACTGTGCAGAGCGAGTTGTTTCTTAGCTTGCCAAAGAGCTGGAAGCAAGATGCTGTGGGGCCCAAGTCGCCCTTTGGAGAGAAGCCTGCACGTTGTGCCTTTAAGCTCTAGGGCAATGTAGCACACCCAGAGCAGAAGTTGTACTTCAGCCAGATCAGGCCTGCAAAGAAACTGCGTTTCACAGGCCTTTGTGAGAGATGTTCCCGGTAGGCTGTAAGAGCACTGTGCAGAGCGAGTTGTTTCCCAGCTTCCCAAGAGCTGGAAGCAAGATGCTGTGGGGCCCCACTCGCCCTTGGGAAAGAACCCTGCACGTTGTGCCTTTCAGCTCTAGGGCAATGTAGCACACCCAGAGCAGAAGTTCTACTTGAGCCAGATCAGGCCTGCAAAGAAACTGCGTTTCACAGGTCTTTGTTGAGATGTTCCCCGTAGGCTGTAAGAGCACTGTGCAGAGCGAGTTGTTTCTTACCTTCCCAAAGAGCTGGAAGCAAGATGCTGTGGGGCCAAGTTTCCCTTTGGAAAGAAGCCTGCACTTTGTGCCTTTCAGCTCTAGGGAAATGTAGCACAGCCAGAGCAGAAGTTCTACTTAGGGCAGATAAGGCCTGCGAAGAAAATGCGTTTCACAGGCCTTTGGAAGAGATGTTCCCGGTAGGCTGTAAGAGCACTGTGCAGAGCGAGTTGTTTCTTAGCTTCCCAAAGAGCTGGAAGCAAGATTCTGTGAGGCCCAACTCGCCCTTTGGAAAGAAGCCTGCACGTTGTGCCTTTCAGCTCTAGGGCAATGTAGCACACCCAGAGCAGAAGTTGTACTTCATCCAGATCAGGCCTGCAAAGAAACTGCGTTTCACAGGCCTTTGGAAGAGATGTTCCCGCTAGGCTGTAAGAGCACTGTGCAGAGCGAGTTGTTTCCCAGCTTCCCAATATCTGGAAGCAAGATGCTGTGGGACCAAACTCGCCCTTGGGAAAGAAGCCTGCACGTTTTGCCTTTCAGCTCTAGGGCAATGTAGCACACCCAGAGCAGAAGTTCTTCTTCAGCCAGATCAGGCCTGCAAAGAAACTGCATTTCACAGGCCTTTGGAAGAGATGTTCCCGGTAGGCTGTAAGAGCACAGTGCAGAGCGAGTTGTTTCTTAGCTTCCCAAAGAGCTGGAAGCAAGATGCTGTGGGGCCCAACTCGCCCTTTGGAAAGAAGCCTGCACGTTGTGGCTCTAAGCTCTAGGGCAATGTAGCACACCCAGAGCAGAAGTTCTACTTCAGCCAGATCAGGCCTGCAAAGAAACTGCGTTTCACAGGCCTTTGGAAGAGATGTTTCCGGTAGGCTGTAAGAGCACTGTGCAGAGCGAGTTGTTTCTTAGCTTCCCAAAGAGCTGGAAGCAAGATTCTGTGGGGCCCAAGTCGCCCTTTGGAAAGAAGCCTGCGCGTTGTGCCTTCCAGCTCTAGGGCAATGTAGCACACCCAGAGCAGAAGTTCTACTTCAGCCAGATCAGGCCTGCAAAGAAACTGCGTTTCACAGGCCTTTGGAAGAGATGTTCCCGGTAGGCTGTAAGAGCACTGTGCAGAGCGAGCTGTTTCTTAGCTTCCCAAAGAGCTGGAAGCAAGATGCTGTGGGGCCCATCTCGCCCTTTGGAAAGAATCCTGCACGATGTGCCTTTCAGCTCTAGGGCAATGTAGCACACCCAGACCAGAAGTTCTACTTCAGCCAGATCAGGCCTGCAAAGAAACGCCGTTTCACAGGCCTTTGGAAGAGATTTTCCCGGTAGGCTGTAAGAGCACTGTGCAGAGCGAGTTTTTTCCCAGCTTCCCAAAGAGCTGGAAGCAAGATGCTGTGGGGCCCCACTCGCCGTTGGGAAAGAACCCTGCACGTTGTGCCTTTCAGCTCTAGGGCAATGTAGCACACCCAGAGCAGAAGTTCTACTTCAGCCAGATCAGGCCTGCAAAGAAACTGCGTTTCACAGGCCTTTGGAAGAGATGTTCCCGGTAGGCTGTAAGAGCACTGTGCAGAGCGAGTTGTTTCTTAGCTTCCCAAAGAGCTGGAAGCAAGATTCTGTGAGGCCCAACTCGCCCTTTGGAAAGAAGCCTGCACGTTGTGCCTTCAGCTCTAGGGCAATGTAGCACACCCAGAGCAGAAGTTCTACTTCAGCCAGATCAGGCCTGCAAAGAAACTGCGTTTCACAGGCCTTTGGAAGAGATGTTCCCGCTAGGCTGTAAGAGCACTGTGCAGAGCGAGTTGTTTCCCAGCTTCCCAATATCTGGAAGCAAGATGCTGTGGGACCAAACTCGCCCATGGGAAAGAAGCCTGCACGTTGTGCCTTTCAGCTCTAGGGCAATGTAGCACACCCAGAGCAGAAGTTCTACTTCAGCCAGATCAGGCCTGCAAAGAAACTGCGTTTCACAGGCCTTTGGAAGAGATGTTCCCGGTAGGCTGTAAGAGCACTGTGCAGAGCGAGTTGTTTCTTAGCTTCCCAAAGAGCTGGAAGCAAGATGCTGTGGGGCCCAACTCGCCCTTTGGAAAGAAGCCTGCACGTTGTGCCTTTCAGCTCTAGGGCAATGTAGCACACCCAGAGCAGAAGTTCTACTTCATCCAGATCAGGCCTGCAAAGAAACTGCGTTTCACAGGCCTTTGGAAGAGATGTTTACGGTAGGCTGTAAGAGCACTGTGCAGCGCGAGTTGTTTCTCAGCTTCCCAAAGAGCTGGAAGCAAGATTCTGTGGGTCCCAAGTCGCCCTTTGGAAAGAAGCCTGCGCGTTGTGCCTTTCAGCTCTAGAGCAATGTAGCACACCCAGAGCAGAAGTTCTACTTCAGCCAGATCAGGCCTGCAAAGAAACTGCGTTTCACAGGCCTTTGGAAGAGATGTTCCCGGTAGGCTGTAAGAGCACTGTGCAGAGCGAGTTGTTTCTTAGCTTGCCAAAGAGCTGGAAGCAAGATGCTGTGGGGCCCAAGTCGCCCTTTGGAGAGAAGCCTGCACGTTGTGCCTTTAAGCTCTAGGGCAATGTAGCACACCCAGAGCAGAAGTTGTACTTCAGCCAGATCAGGCCTGCAAAGAAACTGCGTTTCACAGGCCTTTGTGAGAGATGTTCCCGGTAGGCTGTAAGAGCACTGTGCAGAGCGAGTTGTTTCCCAGCTTCCCAAGAGCTGGAAGCAAGATGCTGTGGGGCCCCACTCGCCCTTGGGAAAGAACCCTGCACGTTGTGCCTTTCAGCTCTAGGGCAATGTAGCACACCCAGAGCAGAAGTTCTACTTCAGCCAGATCAGGCCTGCAAAGAAACTGCGTTTCACAGGCCTTTGGAAGAGATGTTCCCGGTAGGCTGTAAGAGCACTGTGCAGAGCGAGTTGTTTCTTAGCTTCCCAAAGAGCTGGATGCAAGATTCTGTGAGGCCCAACTCGCCCTTTGGAAAGAAGCCTGCACGTTGTGCCTTTCAGCTCTAGGGCAATGTAGCACACCCAGAGCAGAAGTTGTACTTCATCCAGATCAGGCCTGCAAAGAAACTGCGTTTCACAGGCCTTTGGAAGAGATGTTCCCGCTAGGCTGTAAGAGAACTGTGCAGAGCGAGTTGTTTCCCAGCTTCCCAATATCTGGAAGCAAGATGCTGTGGGACCAAACTCGCCCTTGGGAAAGAAGCCTGCACGTTGTGCCTTTCAGCTCTAGGGCAAGGTAGCACACCCAGAGCAGAAGTTCTTCTTCAGCCAGATCAGGCCTGCAAAGAAACTGCATTTCACAGGCCTTTGGAAGAGATGTTCCCGGTAGGCTGTAAGAGCACAGTGCAGAGCGAGTTGTTTCTTAGCTTCCCAAAGAGCTGGAAGCAAGATGCTGTGGGGCCCAACTCGCCCTTTGGAAAGAAGCCTGCACGTTGTGGCTCTAAGCTCTAGGGCAATGTAGCACACCCAGAGCAGAAGTTCTACTTCAGCCAGATCAGGCCTGCAAAGAAACTGCGTTTCACAGGCCTTTGGAAGAGATGTTTCCGGTAGGCTGTAAGAGCACTGTGCAGAGCGAGTTGTTTCTTAGCTTCCCAAAGAGCTGGAAGCAAGATTCTGTGGGGCCCAAGTCGCCCTTTGGAAAGAAGCCTGCGCGTTGTGCCTTCCAGCTTTAGGGCAATGTAGCACACCCAGAGCAGAAGTTCTACTTCAGCCAGATCAGGCCTGCAAAGAAACTGCGTTTCACAGGCCTTTGGAAGAGATGTTCCCGGTAGGCTGTAAGATCACTGTGCAGAGCGAGCTGTTTCTTAGCTTCCCAAAGAGCTGGAAGCAAGATGCTGTGGGGCCCATCTCGCCCTTTGGAAAGAATCCTGCATGATGTGCCTTTCAGCTCTAGGGCAATGTAGCACACCCAGACCAGAAGTTCTACTTCAGCCAGATCAGGCCTGCAAAGAAACGCCGTTTCACAGGCCTTTGGAAGAGATTTTCCCGGTAGGCTGTAAGAGCACTGTGCAGAGCGAGTTTTTTCCCAGCTTCCCAAAGAGCTGGAAGCAAGATGCTGTGGGACCCAACTCGCCCTTGGGAAAGAACCCTGCACGTTGTGCCTTTCAGCTCTAGGGCAATGTAGCACACCCAGAGCAGAAGTTCTACTTCATCCAGATCAGGCCTGCAAAGAAACTGCGTTTCACAGGCCTTTGGAAGAGATGTTCCCGGTAGGCTGTAAGAGCACTGTGCAGAGCGAGTTGTTTCTTAGCTTCCCAAAGAGCTGGAAGCAAGATGCTGTGGGGACCAACTCGCCCTTTGGAAAGAAGCCTGCGCGTTGTGCCTTTCAGCTCTAGAGCAATGTAGCACACCCAGAGCAGAAGTTCTACTTCAGCCAGATCAGGCCTGCAAAGAAACTGCGTTTCACAGGCCTTTGGAAGAGAAGTTCCCGGTAGGCTGTAAGAGCACTGTGCAGAGCGAGCTGATTCTAAGCTTCCCAAAGAGCTGGAAGCAAGATGCTGTGGGGCCCGTCTCGTCCTTTGGAAAGAAGCCTTCACGATGTGCCTTTCAGCTCTAGGGCAATGTAGCACACCCAGAGCAGAAGTTCTACTTCAGCCAGATCAGGCCTGAAAAGAAACTGCGTTTCACAGGCCTTTGGTAGAGATGTTCCCGGTAGGCTGTAAGAGCACTGTGCAGAGCGAGTTGTTTCTTAGCTTCCCAAAGAGCTGGAAGCAAGATGCTGTGGGGCCCAACTCGCCCTTTGGAAAGAATCCTGCACGATGTGCCTTTCAGCTCTAGGGCAATGTAGCACACCCAGAGCAGAAGTTCTACTTCAGACAGATCAGGCCTGCAAAGAAACTGCGTTTCACAGGCCTTTGGAAGAGATGTTCCCGGTAGGCTGTAAGAGCACTGTGCAGAGCGAGTTGTTTCTTAGCTTGCCAAAGAGCTGGAAGCAAGATGCTGTAGGGCCCAACTCGCCCTTTGGACAGAAGCCTGGACGTTGTGCCTTTCAGCTCAAGGGCAATGTAGCACACCCAGAGCAGAAGTTCTACTTCAGCCAGATCAGGCCTGCAAAGAAACTGCGTTTCACAGGCCTTTGTTGAGATGTTCCCCGTAGGCTGTAAGAGCACTGTGCAGAGCGAGTTGTTTCTTACCTTCCCAAAGAGCTGGAAGCAAGATGCTGTGGGGCCAAGTTTCCCTTTGGAAAGAAGCCTGCACTTTGTGCCTTTCAGCTCTAGGGAAATGTAGCACAGCCAGAGCAGAAGTTCTACTTAGGGCAGATAAGGCCTGCGAATAAAATGCGTTTCACTGGCCTTTGGAAGAGATGTTCCCGGTAGGCTGTAAGAGCACTGTGCAGAGCGGGTTGTTTCTTAGCTTCCCAAAGAGCTGTAAGCAAGATGCTGTGGGGCCTATCTCGCCCTTTTGAAAGAACCCTGCACGCTGTGCCTTTCAGCTCTAGGGTAATGTAGCACAAGCAGAGCAGAAGTTCTACTTCAGCCAGATCAGGCCTGCAAAGAAACTGCGTTTCACAGGCCTTTGGAAGAGATGTTCCCGGTAGGCTGTAAGAGCACTGTGCAGAGCGAGTTGTTTCCCAGCTTCCCAATATCTGGAAGCAAGATGCTGTGGGACCAAACTCGCCCTTGGGAAAGAAGCCTGCACGGTGTGCCTTTCAGCTCTAGGGCAATGTAGCACACCCAGAGCAGAAGTTCTTCTTCAGCCAGATCAGGCCTGCAAAGAAACTGCATTTCACAGGCCTTTGGAAGAGATGTTCCCGGTAGGCTGTAAGAGCACAGTGCAGAGCGAGTTGTTTCTTAGCTTCCCAAAGAGCTGGAAGCAAGATGCTGTGGGGCCCAACTCGCCCTTTGGAAAGAAGCCTGCACGTTGTGGCTCTAAGCTCTAGGGCAATGTAGCACACCCAGAGCAGAAGTTCTACTTCAGCCAGATCAGGCCTGCAAAGAAACTGCGTTTCACAGGCCTTTGGAAGAGATGTTTCCGGTAGGCTGTAAGAGCACTGTGCAGAGCGAGTTGTTTCTTAGCTTCCCAAAGAGCTGGAAGCAAGATTCTGTGGGGCCCAAGTCGCCCTTTGGAAAGAAGCCTGCGCGTTGTGCCTTCCAGCTCTAGGGCAATGTAGCACACCCAGAGCAGAAGTTCTACTTCAGCCAGATCAGGCCTGCAAAGAAACTGCGTTTCACAGGCCTTTGGAAGAGATGTTCCCGGTAGGCTGTAAGAGCACTGTGCAGAGCGAGCTGTTTCTTAGCTTCCCAAAGAGCTGGAAGCAAGATGCTGTGGGGCCCATCTCGCCCTTTGGAAAGAATCCTGCACGATGTGCCTTTCAGCTCTAGGGCAATGTAGCACACCCAGACCAGAAGTTCTACTTCAGCCAGATCAGGCCTGCAAAGAAACGCCGTTTCACAGGCCTTTGGAAGAGATTTTCCCGGTAGGCTGTAAGAGCACTGTGCAGAGCGAGTTTTTTCCCAGCTTCCCAAAGAGCTGGAAGCAAGATGCTGTGGGGCCCCACTCGCCCTTGGGAAAGAACCCTGCACGTTGTGCCTTTCAGCTCTAGGGCAATGTAGCACACCCAGAGCAGAAGTTCTACTTCAGCCAGATCAGGCCTGCAAAGAAACTGCGTTTCACAGGCCTTTGGAAGAGATGTTCCCGGTAGGCTGTAAGAGCACTGTGCAGAGCGAGTTGTTTCTTAGCTTCCCCAAGAGCTGGAAGCAAGATGCTGTGGGGCCCAACTCGCCCTTTGGAAAGAAGCCTGCACGTTGTGCCTTTCAGCTCTAGGGCAATGTAGCACACCCAGAGCAGAAGTTCTACTTCATCCAGATCAGGCCTGCAAAGAAACTGCGTTTCACAGGCCTCTGGAAGAGATGTTCCCGCTAGGCTGTAAGAGCACTGTGCAGAGCGAGTTGTTTCCCAGCTTCCCAATATCTGGAAGCAAGATGCTGTGGGACCAAACTCGCCCTTGGGAAAGAAGCCTGCACGTTGTGCCTTTCAGCTCTAGGGCAATGTAGCACACCCAGAGCAGAAGTTCTTCTTCAGCCAGATCAGGCCTGCAAAGAAACTGCATTTCACAGGCCTTTGGAAGAGATGTTCCCGGTAGGCTGTAAGAGCACTGTGCAGAGCGAGCTGTTTCTTAGCTTCCCAAAGAGCTGGAAGCAAGATGCTGTGGGGCCCAACTCGCCCTTTGGAAAGAAGCCTGCACGATGTGCCTTTCAGCTCTAGGGCAATGTAGCACACCCAGAGCAGAAGTTCTACTTCAGACAGATCAGGCCTGCAAAGAAACTGCGTTTCACAGGCCTTTGGAAGAGATGTTCCCGGTAGGCTGTAAGAGCACTGTGCAGAGCGAGTTGTTTCTTAGCTTCCCAAAGAGCTGGAAGCAAGATGCTGTGGGGACCAACTCGCCCTTTGGACAGAAGCCTGGACGTTGTGCCTTTCAGCTCAAGGGCAATGTAGCACACCCAGAGCAGAAGTTCTACTTCAGCCAGATCAGGCCTGCAAAGAAACTGCGTTTCACAGGCCTTTGTTGAGATGTTCCCCGTAGGCTGTAAGAGAACTGTGCAGAGCGAGTTGTTTCTTACCTTCCCAAAGAGCTGGAAGCAAGATGCTGTGGGGCCAAGTTTCCCTTTGGAAAGAAGCCTGCACTTTGTGCCTTTCAGCTCTAGGGAAATGTAGCACAGCCAGAGCAGAAGTTCTACTTAGGGCAGATAAGGCCTGCGAATAAAATGCGTTTCACTGGCCTTTGGAAGAGATGTTCCCGGTAGGCTGTAAGAGCACTGTGCAGAGCGGGTTGTTTCTTAGCTTCCCAAAGAGCTGTAAGCAAGATGCTGTGGGGCCTATCTCGCCCTTTTGAAAGAACCCTGCACGCTGTGCCTTTCAGCTCTAGGGTAATGTAGCACAAGCAGAGCAGAAGTTCTACTTCAGCCAGATCAGGCCTGCAAAGAAACTGCGTTTCACAGGCCTTTGGAAGAGATGTTCCCGGTAGGCTGTAAGAGCACTGTGCAGAGCGAGTTGTTTCCCAGCTTCCCAATATCTGGAAGCAAGATGCTGTGGGACCAAACTCGCCCTTGGGAAAGAAGCCTGCACGGTGTGCCTTTCAGCTCTAGGGCAATGTAGCACACCCAGAGCAGAAGTTCTTCTTCAGCCAGATCAGGCCTGCAAAGAAACTGCAATTCACAGGCCTTTGGAAGAGATGTTCCCGGTAGGCTGTAAGAGCACAGTGCAGAGCGAGTTGTTTCTTAGCTTCCCAAAGAGCTGGAAGCAAGATGCTGTGGGGCCCAACTCGCCCTTTGGAAAGAAGCCTGCACGTTGTGGCTCTAAGCTCTAGGGCAATGTAGCACACCCAGAGCAGAAGTTCTACTTCAGCCAGATCAGGCCTGCAAAGAAACTGCGTTTCACAGGCCTTTGGAAGAGATGTTTCCGGTAGGCTGTAAGAGCACTGTGCAGAGCGAGTTGTTTCTTAGCTTCCCAAAGAGCTGGAAGCAAGATTCTGTGGGGCCCAAGTCGCCCTTTGGAAAGAAGCCTGCGCGTTGTGCCTTCCAGCTCTAGGGCAATGTAGCACACCCAGAGCAGAAGTTCTACTTCAGCCAGATCAGGCCTGCAAAGAAACTGCGTTTCACAGGCCTTTGGAAGAGATGTTCCCGGTAGGCTGTAAGAGCACTGTGCAGAGCGAGCTGTTTCTTAGCTTCCCAAAGAGCTGGAAGCAAGATGCTGTGGGGCCCATCTCGCCCTTTGGAAAGAATCCTGCACGATGTGCCTTTCAGCTCTAGGGCAATGTAGCACACCCAGACCAGAAGTTCTACTTCAGCCAGATCAGGCCTGCAAAGAAACGCCGTTTCACAGGCCTTTGGAAGAGATTTTCCCGGTAGGCTGTAAGAGCACTGTGCAGAGCGAGTTTTTTCCCAGCTTCCCAAAGAGCTGGAAGCAAGATGCTGTGGGGCCCCACTCGCCCTTGGGAAAGAAGCCTGCACGTTGTGCCTTTCAGCTCTAGGGCAATGTAGCACACCCAGACCAGAAGTTCTACTTCAGCCAGATCAGGCCTGCAAAGAAACGCCGTTTCACAGGCCTTTGGAAGAGATGTTCCCGGTAGGCTGTAAGAGCACTGTGCAGAGCGAGTTGTTTCTTAGCTTCCCCAAGAGCTGGAAGCAAGATGCTGTGGGGCCCAACTCGCCCTTTGGAAAGAAGCCTGCACGTTGTGCCTTTCAGCTCTAGGGCAATGTAGCACACCCAGAGCAGAAGTTCTACTTCATCCAGATCAGGCCTGCAAAGAAACTGCGTTTCACAGGCCTCTGGAAGAGATGTTCCCGCTAGGCTGTAAGAGCACTGTGCAGAGCGAGTTGTTTCCCAGCTTCCCAATATCTGGAAGCAAGATGCTGTGGGACCAAACTCGCCCTTGGGAAAGAAGCCTGCACGTTGTGCCTTTCAGCTCTAGGGCAATGTAGCACACCCAGAGCAGAAGTTCTTCTTCAGCCAGATCAGGCCTGCAAAGAAACTGCATTTCACAGGCCTTTGGAAGAGATGTTCCCGGTAGGCTGTAAGAGCACAGTGCAGAGCGATTTGTTTCTTAGCTTCCCAAAGAGCTGGAAGCAAGATGCTGTGGGGACCAACTCGCCCTTTGGAAAGAAGCCTGCACGTTGTGGCTCTAAGCTCTAGGGCAATGTAGCACACCCAGAGCAGAAGTTCTACTTCAGCCAGATCAGGCCTGCAAAGAAACTGCGTTTCACAGGCCTTTGGAAGAGATGTTTCCGGTAGGCTGTAAGAGCACTGTGCAGAGCGAGTTGTTTCTTAGCTTCCCAAAGAGCTGGAAGCAAGATTCTGTGGGGCCCAAGTCGCCCTTTGGAAAGAAGCCTGCGCGTTGTGCCTTCCAGCTCTAGGGCAATGTAGCACACCCAGAGCAGAAGTTCTACTTCAGCCAGATCAGGCCTGCAAAGAAACTGCGTTTCACAGGCCTTTGGAAGAGATGTTCCCGGTAGGCTGTAAGAGCACTGTGCAGAGCGAGCTGTTTCTTAGCTTCCCAAAGAGCTGGAAGCAAGATGCTGTGGGGCCCATCTCGCCCTTTGGAAAGAATCCTGCACGATGTGCCTTTCAGCTCTAGGGAAATGTAGCACACCCAGACCAGAAGTTCTACTTCAGCCAGATCAGGCCTGCAAAGAAACGCCGTTTCACAGGCCTTTGGAAGAGATTTTCCCGGTAGGCTGTAAGAGCACTGTGCAGAGCGAGTTGTTTCTTAGCTTCCCAAAGAGCTGGAAGCAAGATGCTGTGGGGCCCCACTCGCCCTTGGGAAAGAACCCTGCACGTTGTGCCTTTCAGCTCTAGGGCAATGTAGCACACCCAGAGCAGAAGTTCTACTTCAGCCAGATCAGGCCTGCAAAGAAACTGCGTTTCACAGGCCTTTGGAAGAGATGTTCCCGGTAGGCTGTAAGAGCACTGTGCAGAGCGACTTGTTTCTTAGCTTCCCAAAGAGCTGGAAGCAAGATGCTGTGGGGCCCAACTCGCCCTTTGGAAAGAAGCCTGCACGTTGTGCCTTTCAGCTCTAGGGCAATGTAGCACACCCAGAGCAGAAGTTCTACTTCATCCAGATCAGGCCTGCAAAGAAACTGCGTTTCACAGGCCTTTGGAAGAGATGTTTACGGTAGGCTGTAAGAGCACTGTGCAGCGCGAGTTGTTTCTCAGCTTCCCAAAGAGCTGGAAGCAAGATTCTGTGGGTCCCAAGTCGCCCTTTGGAAAGAAGCCTGCGCGTTGTGCCTTTCAGCTCTAGAGCAATGTAGCACACCCAGAGCAGAAGTTCTACTTCAGCCAGATCAGGCCTGCAAAGAAACTGCGTTTCACAGGCCTTTGGAAGAGATGTTCCCGGTAGGCTGTAAGAGCACTGTGCAGAGCGAGTTGTTTCTTAGCTTGCCAAAGATCTGGAAGCAAGATGCTGTGGGGCCCAAGTCGCCCTTTGGAGAGAAGCCTGCACGTTGTGCCTTTAAGCTCTAGGGCAATGTAGCACACCCAGAGCAGAAGTTCTACTTCAGCCAGATCAGGCCTGAAAAGAAAATGCGTTTCACAGGCCTTTGTGAGAGATGTTCCCGGTAGGCTGTAAGAGCACTGTGCAGAGCGAGTTGTTTCTTAGCTTCCCAAAGAGCTGGAAGCAAGATGCTGTGGGGACCAACTCGCCCTTTGGAAAGAAGCCTGCGCGTTGTGCCTTTCAGCTCTAGAGCAATGTAGCACACCCAGAGCAGAAGTTCTACTTCAGCCAGATCAGGCCTGCAAAGAAACTGCGTTTCACAGGCCTTTGGAAGAGAAGTTCCCGGTAGGCTGTAAGAGCACTGTGCAGAGCGAGCTGTTTCTAAGCTTCCCAAAGAGCTGGAAGCAAGATGCTGTGGGGCCCGTCTCGTCCTTTGGAAAGAAGCCTTCACGATGTGCCTTTCAGCTCTAGGGCAATGTAGCACACCCAGAGCAGAAGTTCTACTTCAGACAGATCAGGCCTGCAAAGAAACTGCGTTTCACAGGCCTTTGGAAGAGATGTTCCCGGTAGGCTGTAAGAGCACTGTGCAGAGCGAGTTGTTTCTTAGCTTCCCAAAGAGCTGGAAGCAAGATGCTGTGGGGACCAACTCGCCCTTTGGACAGAAGCCTGCACGATGTGCCTTTCAGCTCAAGGGCAATGTAGCACACCCAGAGCAGAAGTTCTACTTCAGCCAGATCAGGCCTGCAAAGAAACTGCGTTTCACAGTCCTTTGTTGAGATGTTCCCCATAGGCTGTAAGAGCACTGTGCAGAGCGAGTTGTTTCTTACCTTCCCAAAGAGCTGGAAGCAAGATGCTGTGGGGCCAAGTTTCCCTTTGGAAAGAAGCCTGCACTTTGTGCCTTTCAGCTCTAGGGAAATGTAGCACAGCCAGAGCAGAAGTTCTACTTAGGGCAGATAAGGCCTGCGAAGAAAATGCGTTTCACAGGCCTTTGGAAGAGATGTTCCCGGTAGGCTGTAAGAGCACTGTGCAGAGCGAGTTGTTTCTTAGCTTCCCAAAGAGCTGTAAGCAAGATGCTGTGGGGCCTATCTCGCCCTTTTGAAAGAAGCCTGCACGCTGTGCCTTTCAGCTCTAGGGTAATGTAGCACAAGCAGAGCAGAAGTTCTACTTCAGCCAGATCAGGCCTGCAAAGAAACTGCGTTTCACAGGCCTTTGGAAGAGATGTTCCCGGTAGGCTGTAAGAGCACTGTGCAGAGCGAGTTTTTTCCCAGCTTCCCAAGAGCTGGAAGCAAGATGCTGTGGGGCCCCACTCGCCCTTGGGAAAGAACCCTGCACGTTGTGCCTTTCAGCTCTAGGGCAATGTAGCACACCCAGAGCAGAAGTTCTACTTCAGCCAGATCAGGCCTGCAAAGAAACTGCGTTTCACAGGCCTTTGGAAGAGATGTTCCCGGTAGGCTGTAAGAGCACTGTGCAGAGCGAGTTGTTTCTTAGCTTCCCAAAGAGCTGGAAGCAAAATTCTGTGAGGCCCAACTCGCCCTTTGGAAAGAAGCCTGCACGTTGTGCCTTTCAGCTCTAGGGCAATGTAGCACACCCAGAGCAGAAGTTGTACTTCATCCAGATCAGGCCTGCAAAGAAACTGCGTTTCACAGGCCTTTGGAAGAGATGTTCCCGCTAGGCTGTAAGAGCACTGTGCAGAGCGAGTTGTTTCCCAGCTTCCCAATATCTGGAAGCAAGATGCTGTGGGACCAAACTCGCCCTTGGGAAAGAAGCCTGCACGTTGTGCCTTTCAGCTCTAGGGCAATGTAGCACACCCAGAGCAGAAGTTCTACTTCAGCCAGATCAGGCCTGCAAAGAAACTGCGTTTCACAGGCCTTTGTGAGAGATGTTCCCGGTAGGCTGTAAGAGCACTGTGCAGAGCGAGTTGTTTCTTAGCTTCCCAAAGAGCTGGAAGCAAGATGCTGTGGGGACCAACTCGCCCTTTGGAAAGAAGCCTGCGCGTTGTGCCTTTCAGCTCTAGAGCAATGTAGCACACCCAGAGCAGAAGTTCTACTTCAGCCAGATCAGGCCTGCAAAGAAACTGCGTTTCACAGGCCTTTGGAAGAGAAGTTCCCGGTAGGCTGTAAGAGCACTGTGCAGAGCGAGCTGTTTCTAAGCTTCCCAAAGAGCTGGAAGCAAGATGCTGTGGGGCCCGTCTCGTCCTTTGGAAAGAAGCCTTCACGATGTGCCTTTCAGCTCTAGGGCAATGTAGCACACCCAGAGCAGAAGTTCTACTTCAGACAGATCAGGCCTGCAAAGAAACTGCGTTTCACAGGCCTTTGGAAGAGATGTTCCCGGTAGGCTGTAAGAGCACTGTGCAGAGCGAGTTGTTTCTTAGCTTCCCAAAGAGCTGGAAGCAAGATGCTGTGGGGACCAACTCGCCCTTTGGACAGAAGCCTGCACGATGTGCCTTTCAGCTCAAGGGCAATGTAGCACACCCAGAGCAGAAGTTCTACTTCAGCCAGATCAGGCCTGCAAAGAAACTGCGTTTCACAGTCCTTTGTTGAGATGTTCCCCATAGGCTGTAAGAGCACTGTGCAGAGCGAGTTGTTTCTTACCTTCCCAAAGAGCTGGAAGCAAGATGCTGTGGGGCCAAGTTTCCCTTTGGAAAGAAGCCTGCACTTTGTGCCTTTCAGCTCTAGGGAAATGTAGCACAGCCAGAGCAGAAGTTCTACTTAGGGCAGATAAGGCCTGCGAAGAAAATGCGTTTCACAGGCCTTTGGAAGAGATGTTCCCGGTAGGCTGTAAGAGCACTGTGCAGAGCGAGTTGTTTCTTAGCTTCCCAAAGAGCTGTAAGCAAGATGCTGTGGGGCCTATCTCGCCCTTTTGAAAGAAGCCTGCACGCTGTGCCTTTCAGCTCTAGGGTAATGTAGCACAAGCAGAGCAGAAGTTCTACTTCAGCCAGATCAGGCCTGCAAAGAAACTGCGTTTCACAGGCCTTTGGAAGAGATGTTCCCGGTAGGCTGTAAGAGCACTGTGCAGAGCGAGTTTTTTCCCAGCTTCCCAAGAGCTGGAAGCAAGATGCTGTGGGGCCCCACTCGCCCTTGGGAAAGAACCCTGCACGTTGTGCCTTTCAGCTCTAGGGCAATGTAGCACACCCAGAGCAGAAGTTCTACTTCAGCCAGATCAGGCCTGCAAAGAAACTGCGTTTCACAGGCCTTTGGAAGAGATGTTCCCGGTAGGCTGTAAGAGCACTGTGCAGAGCGAGTTGTTTCTTAGCTTCCCAAAGAGCTGGAAGCAAAATTCTGTGAGGCCCAACTCGCCCTTTGGAAAGAAGCCTGCACGTTGTGCCTTTCAGCTCTAGGGCAATGTAGCACACCCAGAGCAGAAGTTGTACTTCATCCAGATCAGGCCTGCAAAGAAACTGCGTTTCACAGGCCTTTGGAAGAGATGTTCCCGCTAGGCTGTAAGAGCACTGTGCAGAGCGAGTTGTTTCCCAGCTTCCCAATATCTGGAAGCAAGATGCTGTGGGACCAAACTCGCCCTTGGGAAAGAAGCCTGCACGTTGTGCCTTTCAGCTCTAGGGCAATGTAGCACACCCAGAGCAGAAGTTCTTCTTCAGCCAGATCAGGCCTGCAAAGAAACTGCATTTCACAGGCCTTTGGAAGAGATGTTCCCGGTAGGCTGTAAGAGCACAGTGCAGAGCGAGTTGTTTCTTAGCTTCCCAAAGAGCTGGAAGCAAGATGCTGTGGGGCCCAACTCGCCCTTTGGAAAGAAGCCTGCACGTTGTGGCTCTAAGCTCTAGGGCAATGTAGCACACCCAGAGCAGAAGTTCTACTTCAGCCAGATCAGGCCTGCAAAGAAACTGCGTTTCACAGGCCTTTGGAAGAGATGTTTACGGTAGGCTGTAAGAGCACTGTGCAGCGCGAGTTGTTTCTCAGCTTCCCAAAGAGCTGGAAGCAAGATGCTGTGGGGACCAACTCGCCCTTTGGAAAGAATCCTGCACGATGTGCCTTTCAGCTCTAGGGCAATGTAGCACACCCAGAGCAGAAGTTCTACTTCAGCCAGATCAGGCCTGCAAAGAAACTGCGTTTCACAGGCCTTTGGAAGAGAAGTTCCCGGTAGGCTGTAAGAGCACTGTGCAGAGCGAGCTGTTTCTAACCTTCCCAAAGAGCTGGAAGCAAGATGCTGTGGGGCCCGTCTCGTCCTTTGGAAAGAAGCCTTCACGATGTGCCTTTCAGCTCTAGGGCAATGTAGCACACCCAGAGCAGAAGTTCTACTTCAGCCAGATCAGGCCTGAAAAGAAAATGCGTTTCACAGGCCTTTGGTAGAGATGTTCCCGGTAGGCTGTAAGAGCACTGTGCAGAGCGAGTTGTTTCTTAGCTTCCCAAAGAGCTGGAAGCAAGATGCTGTGGGGCCCAACTCGCCCTTTGGAAAGAATCCTGCACGATGTGCCTTTCAGCTCTAGGGCAATGTAGCACACCCAGAGCAGAAGTTCTACTTCAGACAGATCAGGCCTGCAAAGAAACTGCGTTTCACAGGCCTTTGGAAGAGATGTTCCCGGTAGGCTGTAAGAGCACTGTGCAGAGCGAGTTGTTTCTTAGCTTCCCAAAGAGCTGGAAGCAAGATGCTGTGGGGACCAACTCGCCCTTTGGACAGAAGCCTGCACGATGTGCCTTTCAGCTCAAGGGCAATGTAGCACACCCAGAGCAGAAGTTCTACTTCAGCCAGATCAGGCCTGCAAAGAAACTGCGTTTCACAGTCCTTTGTTGAGATGTTCCCCATAGGCTGTAAGAGCACTGTGCAGAGCGAGTTGTTTCTTACCTTCCCAAAGAGCTGGAAGCAAGATGCTGTGGGGCCAAGTTTCCCTTTGGAAAGAAGCCTGCACTTTGTGCCTTTCAGCTCTAGGGAAATGTAGCACAGCCAGAGCAGAAGTTCTACTTAGGGCAGATAAGGCCTGCGAAGAAAATGCGTTTCACAGGCCTTTGGAAGAGATGTTCCCGGTAGGCTGTAAGAGCACTGTGCAGAGCGAGTTGTTTCTTAGCTTCCCAAAGAGCTGTAAGCAAGATGCTGTGGGGCCTATCTCGCCCTTTTGAAAGAAGCCTGCACGCTGTGCCTTTCAGCTCTAGGGTAATGTAGCACAAGCAGAGCAGAAGTTCTACTTCAGCCAGATCAGGCCTGCAAAGAAACTGCGTTTCACAGGCCTTTGGAAGAGATGTTCCCGGTAGGCTGTAAGAGCACTGTGCAGAGCGAGTTTTTTCCCAGCTTCCCAAGAGCTGGAAGCAAGATGCTGTGGGGCCCCACTCGCCCTTGGGAAAGAACCCTGCACGTTGTGCCTTTCAGCTCTAGGGCAATGTAGCACACCCAGAGCAGAAGTTCTACTTCAGCCAGATCAGGCCTGCAAAGAAACTGCGTTTCACAGGCCTTTGGAAGAGATGTTCCCGGTAGGCTGTAAGAGCACTGTGCAGAGCGAGTTGTTTCTTAGCTTCCCAAAGAGCTGGAAGCAAAATTCTGTGAGGCCCAACTCGCCCTTTGGAAAGAAGCCTGCACGTTGTGCCTTTCAGCTCTAGGGCAATGTAGCACACCCAGAGCAGAAGTTGTACTTCATCCAGATCAGGCCTGCAAAGAAACTGCGTTTCACAGGCCTTTGGAAGAGATGTTCCCGCTAGGCTGTAAGAGCACTGTGCAGAGCGAGTTGTTTCCCAGCTTCCCAATATCTGGAAGCAAGATGCTGTGGGACCAAACTCGCCCTTGGGAAAGAAGCCTGCACGTTGTGCCTTTCAGCTCTAGGGCAATGTAGCACACCCAGAGCAGAAGTTCTTCTTCAGCCAGATCAGGCCTGCAAAGAAACTGCATTTCACAGGCCTTTGGAAGAGATGTTCCCGGTAGGCTGTAAGAGCACAGTGCAGAGCGAGTTGTTTCTTAGCTTCCCAAAGAGCTGGAAGCAAGATGCTGTGGGGCCCAACTCGCCCTTTGGAAAGAAGCCTGCACGTTGTGGCTCTAAGCTCTAGGGCAATGTAGCACACCCAGAGCAGAAGTTCTACTTCAGCCAGATCAGGCCTGCAAAGAAACTGCGTTTCACAGGCCTTTGGAAGAGATGTTTCCGGTAGGCTGTAAGAGCACTGTGCAGAGCGAGTTGTTTCTTAGCTTCCCAAAGAGCTGGAAGCAAGATTCTGTGGGGCCCAAGTCGCCCTTTGGAAAGAAGCCTGCGCGTTGTGCCTTCCAGCTCTAGGGCAATGTAGCACACCCAGAGCAGAAGTTCTACTTCAGCCAGATCAGGCCTGCAAAGAAACTGCGTTTCACAGGCCTTTGGAAGAGATGTTCCCGGTAGGCTGTAAGAGCAATGTGCAGAGCGAGCTGTTTCTTAGCTTCCCAAAGAGCTGGAAGCAAGATGCTGTGGGGCCCATCTCGCCCTTTGGAAAGAATCCTGCACGATGTGCCTTTCAGCTCTAGGGCAATGTAGCACACCCAGACCAGAAGTTCTACTTCAGCCAGATCAGGCCTGCAAAGAAACGCCGTTTCACAGGCCTTTGGAAGAGATTTTCCCGGTAGGCTGTAAGAGCACTGTGCAGAGCGAGTTTTTTCCCAGCTTCCCAAAGAGCTGGAAGCAAGATGCTGTGGGGCCCCACTCGCCCTTGGGATAGAACCCTGCACGTTGTGCCTTTCAGCTCTAGGGCAATGTAGCACACCCAGAGCAGAAGTTCTACTTCAGCCAGATCAGGCCTGCAAAGAAACTGCGTTTCACAGGCCTTTGGAAGAGATGTTCCCGGTAGGCTGTAAGAGCACTGTGCAGAGCGAGTTGTTTCTTAGCTTCCCAAAGAGCTGGAAGCAAGATTCTGTGAGGCCCAACTCGCCCTTTGGAAAGAAGCCTGCACGTTGTGCCTTTCAGCTCTAGGGCAATGTAGCACACCCAGAGCAGAAGTTGTACTTCATCCAGATCAGGCCTGCAAAGAAACTGCGTTTCACAGGCCTTTGGAAGAGATGTTCCCGCTAGGCTGTAAGAGCACTGTGCAGAGCGAGTTGTTTCCCAGCTTCCCAATATCTGGAAGCAAGATGCTGTGGGACCAAACTCGCCCTTGGGAAAGAAGCCTGCACGTTGTGCCTTTCAGCTCTAGGGCAATGTAGCACACCCAGAGCAGAAGTTCTTCTTCAGCCAGATCAGGCCTGCAAAGAAACTGCATTTCACAGGCCTTTGGAAGAGATGTTCCCGGTAGGCTGTAAGAGCACAGTGCAGAGCGAGTTGTTTCTTAGCTTCCCAAAGAGCTGGAAGCAAGATGCTGTGGGGCCCAAATCGCCCTTTGGAAAGAAGCCTGCACGTTGTGGCTCTAAGCTCTAGGGCAATGTAGCACACCCAGAGCAGAAGTTCTACTTCAGCCAGATCAGGCCTGCAAAGAAACTGCGTTTCACAGGCCTTTGGAAGAGATGTTCCCGGTAGGCTGTAAGAGCACTGTACAGAGCGAGTTGTTTCTTAGCTTGCCAAAGAGCTGGAAGCAAGATGCTGTGGGGCCCAAGTCGCCCTTTGGAGAGAAGCCTGCACGTTGTGCCTTTAAGCTCTAGGGCAATGTAGCACACCCAGAGCAGAAGTTCTACTTCAGCCAGATCAGGCATGCAAAGAAACTGCGTTTCACAGGCCTTTGTGAGAGATGTTCCCGGTAGGCTGTAAGAGCACTGTGCAGAGCGAGTTGTTTCTTAGCTTCCCAAAGAGCTGGAAGCAAGATGCTGTGGGGACCAACTCGCCCTTTGGAAAGAAGCCTGCGCGTTGTGCCTTTCAGCTCTAGAGCAATGTAGCACACCCAGAGCAGAAGTTCTACTTCAGCCAGATCAGGCCTGCAAAGAAACTGCGTTTCACAGGCCTTTGGAAGAGAAGTTCCCGGTAGGCTGTAAGAGCACTGTGCAGAGCGAGCTGTTTCTAAGCTTCCCAAAGAGCTGGAAGCAAGATGCTGTGGGGCCCGTCTCGTCCTTTGGAAAGAAGCCTTCACGATGTGCCTTTCAGCTCTAGGGCAATGTAGCACACCCAGAGCAGAAGTTCTACTTCAGACAGATCAGGCCTGCAAAGAAACTGCGTTTCACAGGCCTTTGGAAGAGATGTTCCCGGTAGGCTGTAAGAGCACTGTGCAGAGCGAGTTGTTTCTTAGCTTCCCAAAGAGCTGGAAGCAAGATGCTGTGGGGCCCGTCTCGTCCTTTGGAAAGAAGCCTTCACGATGTGCCTTTCAGCTCTAGGGCAATGTAGCACACCCAGAGCAGAAGTTCTACTTCAGACAGATCAGGCCTGCAAAGAAACTGCGTTTCACAGGCCTTTGGAAGAGATGTTCCCGGTAGGCTGTAAGAGCACTGTGCAGAGCGAGTTGTTTCTTAGCTTCCCAAAGAGCTGGAAGCAAGATGCTGTGGGGCCCAACTCGCCCTTTGGAAAGAAGCCTGCACGTTGTGCCTTTCAGCTCTAGGGCAATGTAGCACACCCAGAGCAGAAGTTCTACTTCATCCAGATCAGGCCTGCAAAGAAACTGCGTTTCACAGGCCTTTGGAAGAGATGTTTACGGTAGGCTGTAAGAGCACTGTGCAGCGCGAGTTGTTTCTCAGCTTCCCAAAGAGCTGGAAGCAAGATTCTGTGGGTCCCAAGTCGCCCTTTGGAAAGAAGCCTGCGCGTTGTGCCTTTCAGCTCTAGAGCAATGTAGCACACCCAGAGCAGAAGTTCTACTTCAGCCAGATCAGGCCTGCAAAGAAACTGCGTTTCACAGGCCTTTGGAAGAGATGTTCCCGGTAGGCTGTAAGAGCACTGTGCAGAGCGAGTTGTTTCTTAGCTTGCCAAAGATCTGGAAGCAAGATGCTGTGGGGCCCAAGTCGCCCTTTGGAGAGAAGCCTGCACGTTGTGCCTTTAAGCTCTAGGGCAATGTAGCACACCCAGAGCAGAAGTTCTACTTCAGCCAGATCAGGCCTGCAAAGAAACTGCGTTTCACAGGCCTTTGTGAGAGATGTTCCCGGTAGGCTGTAAGAGCACTGTGCAGAGCGAGTTGTTTCTTAGCTTCCCAAAGAGCTGGAAGCAAGATGCTGTGGGGACCAACTCGCCCTTTGGAAAGAAGCCTGCGCGTTGTGCCTTTCAGCTCTAGAGCAATGTAGCACACCCAGAGCAGAAGTTCTACTTCAGCCAGATCAGGCCTGCAAAGAAACTGCGTTTCACAGGCCTTTGGAAGAGAAGTTCCCGGTAGGCTGTAAGAGCACTGTGCAGAGCGAGCTGTTTCTAAGCTTCCCAAAGAGCTGGAAGCAAGATGCTGTGGGGCCCGTCTCGTCCTTTGGAAAGAAGCCTTCACGATGTGCCTTTCAGCTCTAGGGCAATGTAGCACACCCAGAGCAGAAGTTCTACTTCAGACAGATCAGGCCTGCAAAGAAACTGCGTTTCACAGGCCTTTGGAAGAGATGTTCCCGGTAGGCTGTAAGAGCACTGTGCAGAGCGAGTTGTTTCTTAGCTTCCCAAAGAGCTGGAAGCAAGATGCTGTGGGGACCAACTCGCCCTTTGGACAGAAGCCTGCACGATGTGCCTTTCAGCTCAAGGGCAATGTAGCACACCCAGAGCAGAAGTTCTACTTCAGCCAGATCAGGCCTGCAAAGAAACTGCGTTTCACAGTCCTTTGTTGAGATGTTCCCCATAGGCTGTAAGAGCACTGTGCAGAGCGAGTTGTTTCTTACCTTCCCAAAGAGCTGGAAGCAAGATGCTGTGGGGCCAAGTTTCCCTTTGGAAAGAAGCCTGCACTTTGTGCCTTTCAGCTCTAGGGAAATGTAGCACAGCCAGAGCAGAAGTTCTACTTAGGGCAGATAAGGCCTGCGAAGAAAATGCGTTTCACAGGCCTTTGGAAGAGATGTTCCCGGTAGGCTGTAAGAGCACTGTGCAGAGCGAGTTGTTTCTTAGCTTCCCAAAGAGCTGTAAGCAAGATGCTGTGGGGCCTATCTCGCCCTTTTGAAAGAAGCCTGCACGCTGTGCCTTTCAGCTCTAGGGTAATGTAGCACAAGCAGAGCAGAAGTTCTACTTCAGCCAGATCAGGCCTGCAAAGAAACTGCGTTTCACAGGCCTTTGGAAGAGATGTTCCCGGTAGGCTGTAAGAGCACTGTGCAGAGCGAGTTTTTTCCCAGCTTCCCAAGAGCTGGAAGCAAGATGCTGTGGGGCCCCACTCGCCCTTGGGAAAGAACCCTGCACGTTGTGCCTTTCAGCTCTAGGGCAATGTAGCACACCCAGAGCAGAAGTTCTACTTCAGCCAGATCAGGCCTGCAAAGAAACTGCGTTTCACAGGCCTTTGGAAGAGATGTTCCCGGTAGGCTGTAAGAGCACTGTGCAGAGCGAGTTGTTTCTTAGCTTCCCAAAGAGCTGGAAGCAAAATTCTGTGAGGCCCAACTCGCCCTTTGGAAAGAAGCCTGCACGTTGTGCCTTTCAGCTCTAGGGCAATGTAGCACACCCAGAGCAGAAGTTGTACTTCATCCAGATCAGGCCTGCAAAGAAACTGCGTTTCACAGGCCTTTGGAAGAGATGTTCCCGCTAGGCTGTAAGAGCACTGTGCAGAGCGAGTTGTTTCCCAGCTTCCCAATATCTGGAAGCAAGATGCTGTGGGACCAAACTCGCCCTTGGGAAAGAAGCCTGCACGTTGTGCCTTTCAGCTCTAGGGCAATGTAGCACACCCAGAGCAGAAGTTCTTCTTCAGCCAGATCAGGCCTGCAAAGAAACTGCATTTCACAGGCCTTTGGAAGAGATGTTCCCGGTAGGCTGTAAGAGCACAGTGCAGAGCGAGTTGTTTCTTAGCTTCCCAAAGAGCTGGAAGCAAGATGCTGTGGGGCCCAACTCGCCCTTTGGAAAGAAGCCTGCACGTTGTGGCTCTAAGCTCTAGGGCAATGTAGCACACCCAGAGCAGAAGTTCTACTTCAGCCAGATCAGGCCTGCAAAGAAACTGCGTTTCACAGGCCTTTGGAAGAGATGTTTACGGTAGGCTGTAAGAGCACTGTGCAGCGCGAGTTGTTTCTCAGCTTCCCAAAGAGCTGGAAGCAAGATGCTGTGGGGACCAACTCGCCCTTTGGAAAGAATCCTGCACGATGTGCCTTTCAGCTCTAGGGCAATGTAGCACACCCAGAGCAGAAGTTCTACTTCAGCCAGATCAGGCCTGCAAAGAAACTGCGTTTCACAGGCCTTTGGAAGAGAAGTTCCCGGTAGGCTGTAAGAGCACTGTGCAGAGCGAGCTGTTTCTAAGCTTCCCAAAGAGCTGGAAGCAAGATGCTGTGGGGCCCGTCTCGTCCTTTGGAAAGAAGCCTTCACGATGTGCCTTTCAGCTCTAGGGCAATGTAGCACACCCAGAGCAGAAGTTCTACTTCAGCCAGATCAGGCCTGAAAAGAAAATGCGTTTCACAGGCCTTTGGTAGAGATGTTCCCGGTAGGCTGTAAGAGCACTGTGCAGAGCGAGTTGTTTCTTAGCTTCCCAAAGAGCTGGAAGCAAGATGCTGTGGGGCCCAACTCGCCCTTTGGAAAGAATCCTGCACGATGTGCCTTTCAGCTCTAGGGCAATGTAGCACACCCAGAGCAGAAGTTCTACTTCAGACAGATCAGGCCTGCAAAGAAACTGCGTTTCACAGGCCTTTGGAAGAGATGTTCCCGGTAGGCTGTAAGAGCACTGTGCAGAGCGAGTTGTTTCTTAGCTTCCCAAAGAGCTGGAAGCAAGATGCTGTGGGGACCAACTCGCCCTTTGGACAGAAGCCTGCACGATGTGCCTTTCAGCTCAAGGGCAATGTAGCACACCCAGAGCAGAAGTTCTACTTCAGCCAGATCAGGCCTGCAAAGAAACTGCGTTTCACAGTCCTTTGTTGAGATGTTCCCCATAGGCTGTAAGAGCACTGTGCAGAGCGAGTTGTTTCTTACCTTCCCAAAGAGCTGGAAGCAAGATGCTGTGGGGCCAAGTTTCCCTTTGGAAAGAAGCCTGCACTTTGTGCCTTTCAGCTCTAGGGAAATGTAGCACAGCCAGAGCAGAAGTTCTACTTAGGGCAGATAAGGCCTGCGAAGAAAATGCGTTTCACAGGCCTTTGGAAGAGATGTTCCCGGTAGGCTGTAAGAGCACTGTGCAGAGCGAGTTGTTTCTTAGCTTCCCAAAGAGCTGTAAGCAAGATGCTGTGGGGCCTATCTCGCCCTTTTGAAAGAAGCCTGCACGCTGTGCCTTTCAGCTCTAGGGTAATGTAGCACAAGCAGAGCAGAAGTTCTACTTCAGCCAGATCAGGCCTGCAAAGAAACTGCGTTTCACAGGCCTTTGGAAGAGATGTTCCCGGTAGGCTGTAAGAGCACTGTGCAGAGCGAGTTTTTTCCCAGCTTCCCAAGAGCTGGAAGCAAGATGCTGTGGGGCCCCACTCGCCCTTGGGAAAGAACCCTGCACGTTGTGCCTTTCAGCTCTAGGGCAATGTAGCACACCCAGAGCAGAAGTTCTACTTCAGCCAGATCAGGCCTGCAAAGAAACTGCGTTTCACAGGCCTTTGGAAGAGATGTTCCCGGTAGGCTGTAAGAGCACTGTGCAGAGCGAGTTGTTTCTTAGCTTCCCAAAGAGCTGGAAGCAAAATTCTGTGAGGCCCAACTCGCCCTTTGGAAAGAAGCCTGCACGTTGTGCCTTTCAGCTCTAGGGCAATGTAGCACACCCAGAGCAGAAGTTGTACTTCATCCAGATCAGGCCTGCAAAGAAACTGCGTTTCACAGGCCTTTGGAAGAGATGTTCCCGCTAGGCTGTAAGAGCACTGTGCAGAGCGAGTTGTTTCCCAGCTTCCCAATATCTGGAAGCAAGATGCTGTGGGACCAAACTCGCCCTTGGGAAAGAAGCCTGCACGTTGTGCCTTTCAGCTCTAGGGCAATGTAGCACACCCAGAGCAGAAGTTCTTCTTCAGCCAGATCAGGCCTGCAAAGAAACTGCATTTCACAGGCCTTTGGAAGAGATGTTCCCGGTAGGCTGTAAGAGCACAGTGCAGAGCGAGTTGTTTCTTAGCTTCCCAAAGAGCTGGAAGCAAGATGCTGTGGGGCCCAACTCGCCCTTTGGAAAGAAGCCTGCACGTTGTGGCTCTAAGCTCTAGGGCAATGTAGCACACCCAGAGCAGAAGTTCTACTTCAGCCAGATCAGGCCTGCAAAGAAACTGCGTTTCACAGGCCTTTGGAAGAGATGTTTCCGGTAGGCTGTAAGAGCACTGTGCAGAGCGAGTTGTTTCTTAGCTTCCCAAAGAGCTGGAAGCAAGATTCTGTGGGGCCCAAGTCGCCCTTTGGAAAGAAGCCTGCGCGTTGTGCCTTCCAGCTCTAGGGCAATGTAGCACACCCAGAGCAGAAGTTCTACTTCAGCCAGATCAGGCCTGCAAAGAAACTGCGTTTCACAGGCCTTTGGAAGAGATGTTCCCGGTAGGCTGTAAGAGCACTGTGCAGAGCGAGCTGTTTCTTAGCTTCCCAAAGAGCTGGAAGCAAGATGCTGTGGGGCCCATCTCGCCCTTTGGAAAGAATCCTGCACGATGTGCCTTTCAGCTCTAGGGCAATGTAGCACACCCAGACCAGAAGTTCTACTTCAGCCAGATCAGGCCTGCAAAGAAACGCCGTTTCACAGGCCTTTGGAAGAGATTTTCCCGGTAGGCTGTAAGAGCACTGTGCAGAGCGAGTTTTTTCCCAGCTTCCCAAAGAGCTGGAAGCAAGATGCTGTGGGGCCCCACTCGCCCTTGGGATAGAACCCTGCACGTTGTGCCTTTCAGCTCTAGGGCAATGTAGCACACCCAGAGCAGAAGTTCTACTTCAGCCAGATCAGGCCTGCAAAGAAACTGCGTTTCACAGGCCTTTGGAAGAGATGTTCCCGGTAGGCTGTAAGAGCACTGTGCAGAGCGAGTTGTTTCTTAGCTTCCCAAAGAGCTGGAAGCAAGATTCTGTGAGGCCCAACTCGCCCTTTGGAAAGAAGCCTGCACGTTGTGCCTTTCAGCTCTAGGGCAATGTAGCACACCCAGAGCAGAAGTTGTACTTCATCCAGATCAGGCCTGCAAAGAAACTGCGTTTCACAGGCCTTTGGAAGAGATGTTCCCGCTAGGCTGTAAGAGCACTGTGCAGAGCGAGTTGTTTCCCAGCTTCCCAATATCTGGAAGCAAGATGCTGTGGGACCAAACTCGCCCTTGGGAAAGAAGCCTGCACGTTGTGCCTTTCAGCTCTAGGGCAATGTAGCACACCCAGAGCAGAAGTTCTTCTTCAGCCAGATCAGGCCTGCAAAGAAACTGCATTTCACAGGCCTTTGGAAGAGATGTTCCCGGTAGGCTGTAAGAGCACAGTGCAGAGCGATTTGTTTCTTAGCTTCCCAAAGAGCTGGAAGCAAGATGCTGTGGGGCCCAAATCGCCCTTTGGAAAGAAGCCTGCACGTTGTGGCTCTAAGCTCTAGGGCAATGTAGCACACCCAGAGCAGAAGTTCTACTTCAGCCAGATCAGGCCTGCAAAGAAACTGCGTTTCACAGGCCTTTGGAAGAGATGTTCCCGGTAGGCTGTAAGAGCACTGTACAGAGCGAGTTGTTTCTTAGCTTGCCAAAGAGCTGGAAGCAAGATGCTGTGGGGCCCAAGTCGCCCTTTGGAGAGAAGCCTGCACGTTGTGCCTTTAAGCTCTAGGGCAATGTAGCACACCCAGAGCAGAAGTTCTACTTCAGCCAGATCAGGCATGCAAAGAAACTGCGTTTCACAGGCCTTTGTGAGAGATGTTCCCGGTAGGCTGTAAGAGCACTGTGCAGAGCGAGTTGTTTCTTAGCTTCCCAAAGAGCTGGAAGCAAGATGCTGTGGGGACCAACTCGCCCTTTGGAAAGAAGCCTGCGCGTTGTGCCTTTCAGCTCTAGAGCAATGTAGCACACCCAGAGCAGAAGTTCTACTTCAGCCAGATCAGGCCTGCAAAGAAACTGCGTTTCACAGGCCTTTGGAAGAGAAGTTCCCGGTAGGCTGTAAGAGCACTGTGCAGAGCGAGCTGTTTCTAAGCTTCCCAAAGAGCTGGAAGCAAGATGCTGTGGGGCCCGTCTCGTCCTTTGGAAAGAAGCCTTCACGATGTGCCTTTCAGCTCTAGGGCAATGTAGCACACCCAGAGCAGAAGTTCTACTTCAGCCAGATCAGGCCTGAAAAGAAACTGCGTTTCACAGGCCTTTGGTAGAGATGTTCCCGGTAGGCTGTAAGAGCACTGTGCAGAGCGAGTTGTTTCTTAGCTTGCCAAAGAGCTGGAAGCAAGATGCTGTGGGGCCCAACTCGCCCTTTGGAAAGAATCCTGCACGATGTGCCTTTCAGCTCTAGGGCAATGTAGCACACCCAGAGCAGAAGTTCTACTTCAGACAGATCAGGCCTGCAAAGAAACTGCGTTTCACAGGCCTTTGGAAGAGATGTTCCCGGTAGGCTGTAAGAGCACTGTGCAGAGCGAGTTGTTTCTTAGCTTCCCAAAGAGCTGGAAGCAAGATGCTGTGGGGACCAACTCGCCCTTTGGACAGAAGCCTGCACGATGTGCCTTTCAGCTCAAGGGCAATGTAGCACACCCAGAGCAGAAGTTCTACTTCAGCCAGATCAGGCCTGCAAAGAAACTGCGTTTCACAGTCCTTTGTTGAGATGTTCCCCGTAGGCTGTAAGAGCACTGTGCAGAGCGAGTTGTTTCTTACCTTCCCAAAGAGCTGGAAGCAAGATGCTGGGGGCCAAGTTTCCCTTTGGAAAGAAGCCTGCACTTTGTGCCTTTCAGCTCTAGGGAAATGTAGCACAGCCAGAGCAGAAGTTCTACTTAGGGCAGATAAGGCCTGCGAAGAAAATGCGTTTCACAGGCCTTTGGAAGAGATGTTCCCGGTAGGCTGTAAGAGCACTGTGCAGAGCGAGTTGTTTCTTAGCTTCCCAAAGAGCTGTAAGCAAGATGCTGTGGGGCCTATCTCGCCCTTTTGAAAGAAGCCTGCACGCTGTGCCTTTCAGCTCTAGGGTAATGTAGCACAAGCAGAGCAGAAGTTCTACTTCAGCCAGATCAGGCCTGCAAAGAAACTGCGTTTCACAGGCCTTTGGAAGAGATGTTCCCGGTAGGCTGTAAGAGCACTGTGCAGAGCGAGTTGTTTCCCAGCTTCCCAAGAGCTGGAAGCAAGATGCTGTGGGGCCCCACTCGCCCTTGGGAAAGAACCCTGCACGTTGTGCCTTTCAGCTCTAGGGCAATGTAGCACACCCAGAGCAGAAGTTCTACTTCAGCCAGATCAGGCCTGCAAAGAAACTGCGTTTCACAGGCCTTTGGAAGAGATGTACCCGGTAGGCTGTAAGAGCACTGTGCAGAGCGAGTTGTTTCTTAGCTTCCCAAAGAGCTGGAAGCAAGATTCTGTGAGGCCCAACTCGCCCTTTGGAAAGAAGCCTGCACGTTGTGCCTTTCAGCTCTAGGGCAATGTAGCACACCCAGAGCAGAAGTTGTACTTCATCCAGATCAGGCCTGCAAAGAAACTGCGTTTCATAGGGCTTTGGAAGAGATGTTCCCGCTAGGCTGTAAGAGCACTGTGCAGAGCGAGTTGTTTCCCAGCTTCCCAATATCTGGAAGCAAGATGCTGTGGGACCAAACTCGCCCTTGGGAAAGAAGCCTGCACGTTGTGCCTTTCAGCTCTAGGGCAATGTAGCACACCCAGAGCAGAAGTTCTTCTTCAGCCAGATCAGGCCTGCAAAGAAACTGCATTTCACAGGCCTTTGGAAGAGATGTTCCCGGTAGGCTGTAAGAGCACAGTGCAGAGCGAGTTGTTTCTTAGCTTCCCAAAGAGCTGGAAGCAAGATGCTGTGGGGCCCAACTCGCCCTTTGGAAAGAAGCCTGCACGTTGTGGCTCTAAGCTCTAGGGCAATGTAGCACACCCAGAGCCCAAGTTCTACTTCAGCCAGATCAGGCCTGCAAAGAAACTGCGTTTCACAGGCCTTTGGAAGAGATGATTCCGGTAGGCTGTAAGAGCACTGTGCAGAGCGAGTTGTTTCTTAGCTTCCCAAAGAGCTGGAAGCAAGATTCTGTGGGGCCCAAGTCGCCCTTTGGAAAGAAGCCTGCGCGTTGTGCCTTCCAGCTCTAGGGCAATGTAGCACACCCAGAGCAGAAGTTCTACTTCAGCCAGATCAGGCCTGCAAAGAAACTGCGTTTCACAGGCCTTTGGAAGAGATGTTCCCGGTAGGCTGTAAGAGCACTGTGCAGAGCGAGCTGTTTCTTAGCTTCCCAAAGAGCTGGAAGCAAGATGCTGTGGGGCCCATCTCGCCCTTTGGAAAGAATCCTGCACGATGTGCCTTTCAGCTCTAGGGCAATGTAGCACACCCAGACCAGAAGTTCTACTTCAGCCAGATCAGGCATGCAAAGAAACGCCGTTTCACAGGCCTTTGGAAGAGATTTTCCCGGTAGGCTGTAAGAGCACTGTGCAGAGCGAGTTTTTTCCCAGCTTCCCAAAGAGCTGGAAGCAAGATGCTGTGGGGCCCCACTCGCCCTTGGGAAAGAACCCTGCACGTTGTGCCTTTCAGCTCTAGGGCAATGTAGCACACCCAGAGCAGAAGTTCTACTTCAGCCATATCAGGCCTGCAAAGAAACTGCGTTTCACAGGCCTTTGGAAGAGATGTTCCCGGTAGGCTGTAAGAGCACTGTGCAGAGCGAGTTGTTTCTTAGCTTCCCAAAGAGCTGGAAGCAAGATTCTGTGAGGCCCAACTCGCCCTTTGGAAAGAAGCCTGCACGTTGTGCCTTTCAGCTCTAGGGCAATGTAGCACACCCAGAGCAGAAGTTCTACTTCATCCAGATCAGGCCTGCAAAGAAACTGCGTTTCACAGGCCTTTGGAAGAGATGTTCCCGCTAGGCTGTAAGAGCACTGTGCAGAGCGAGTTGTTTCCCAGCTTCCCAATATCTGGAAGCAAGATGCTGTGGGACCAAACTCGCCCTTGGGAAAGAAGCCTGCACGTTGTGCCTTTCAGCTCTAGGGCAATGTAGCACACCCAGAGCAGAAGTTCTTCTTCAGCCAGATCAGGCCTGAAAAGAAACTGCGTTTCACAGGCCTTTGGTAGAGATGTTCCCGGTAGGCTGTAAGAGCACTGTGCAGAGCGAGTTGTTTCTTAGCTTGCCAAAGAGCTGGAAGCAAGATGCTGTGGGGCCCAACTCGCCCTTTGGAAAGAATCCTGCACGATGTGCCTTTCAGCTCTAGGGCAATGTAGCACACCCAGAGCAGAAGTTCTACTTCAGACAGATCAGGCCTGCAAAGAAACTGCGTTTCACAGGCCTTTGGAAGAGATGTTCCCGGTAGGCTGTAAGAGCACTGTGCAGAGCGAGTTGTTTCTTAGCTTCCCAAAGAGCTGGAAGCAAGATGCTGTGGGGACCAACTCGCCCTTTGGACAGAAGCCTGGACGTTGTGCCTTTCAGCTCAAGGGCAATGTAGCACACCCAGAGCAGAAGTTCTACTTCAGCCAGATCAGGCCTGCAAAGAAACTGCGTTTCACAGGCCTTTGTTGAGATGTTCCCCGTAGGCTGTAAGAGAACTGTGCAGAGCGAGTTGTTTCTTACCTTCCCAAAGAGCTGGAAGCAAGATGCTGTGGGGCCAAGTTTCCCTTTGGAAAGAAGCCTGCACTTTGTGCCTTTCAGCTCTAGGGAAATGTAGCACAGCCAGAGCAGAAGTTCTACTTAGGGCAGATAAGGCCTGCGAATAAAATGCGTTTCACTGGCCTTTGGAAGAGATGTTCCCGGTAGGCTGTAAGAGCACTGTGCAGAGCGGGTTGTTTCTTAGCTTCCCAAAGAGCTGTAAGCAAGATGCTGTGGGGCCTATCTCGCCCTTTTGAAAGAACCCTGCACGCTGTGCCTTTCAGCTCTAGGGTAATGTAGCACAAGCAGAGCAGAAGTTCTACTTCAGCCAGATCAGGCCTGCAAAGAAACTGCGTTTCACAGGCCTTTGGAAGAGATGTTCCCGGTAGGCTGTAAGAGCACTGTGCAGAGCGAGTTGTTTCCCAGCTTCCCAATATCTGGAAGCAAGATGCTGTGGGACCAAACTCGCCCTTGGGAAAGAAGCCTGCACGGTGTGCCTTTCAGCTCTAGGGCAATGTAGCACACCCAGAGCAGAAGGTCTTCTTCAGCCAGATCAGGCCTGCAAAGAAACTGCATTTCACAGGCCTTTGGAAGAGATGTTCCCGGTAGGCTGTAAGAGCACAGTGCAGAGCGAGTTGTTTCTTAGCTTCCCAAAGAGCTGGAAGCAAGATGCTGTGGGGCCCAACTCGCCCTTTGGAAAGAAGCCTGCACGTTGTGTCTCTAAGCTCTAGGGCAATGTAGCACACCCAGAGCAGAAGTTCTACTTCAGCCAGATCAGGCCTGCAAAGAAACTGCGTTTCACAGGCCTTTGGAAGAGATGTTTCCGGTAGGCTGTAAGAGCACTGTGCAGAGCGAGTTGTTTCTTAGCTTCCCAAAGAGCTGGAAGCAAGATTCTGTGGGGCCCAAGTCGCCCTTTGGAAAGAAGCCTGCGCGTTGTGCCTTCCAGCTCTAGGGCAATGTAGCACACCCAGAGCAGAAGTTCTACTTCAGCCAGATCAGGCCTGCAAAGAAACTGCGTTTCACAGGCCTTTGGAAGAGATGTTCCCGGTAGGCTGTAAGAGCACTGTGCAGAGCGAGCTGTTTCTTAGCTTCCCAAAGAGCTGGAAGCAAGATGCTGTGGGGCCCATCTCGCCCTTTGGAAAGAATCCTGCACGATGTGCCTTTCAGCTCTAGGGCAATGTAGCACACCCAGACCAGAAGTTCTACTTCAGCCAGATCAGGCCTGCAAAGAAACGCCGTTTCACAGGCCTTTGGAAGAGATTTTCCCGGTAGGCTGTAAGAGCACTGTGCAGAGCGAGTTTTTTCCCAGCTTCCCAAAGAGCTGGAAGCAAGATGCTGTGGGGCCCCACTCGCCCTTGGGAAAGAAGCCTGCACGTTGTGCCTTTCAGCTCTAGGGCAATGTAGCACACCCAGAGCAGAAGTTCTACTTCAGCCAGATCAGGCCTGCAAAGAAACTGCGTTTCACAGGCCTTTGGAAGAGATGTTCCCGGTAGGCTGTAAGAGCACTGTGCAGAGCGAGTTGTTTCTTAGCTTCCCCAAGAGCTGGAAGCAAGATGCTGTGGGGCCCAACTCGCCCTTTGGAAAGAAGCCTGCACGTTGTGCCTTTCAGCTCTAGGGCAATGTAGCACACCCAGAGCAGAAGTTCTACTTCATCCAGATCAGGCCTGCAAAGAAACTGCGTTTCACAGGCCTCTGGAAGAGATGTTCCCGCTAGGCTGTAAGAGCACTGTGCAGAGCGAGTTGTTTCCCAGCTTCCCAATATCTGGAAGCAAGATGCTGTGGGACCAAACTCGCCCTTGGGAAAGAAGCCTGCACGTTGTGCCTTTCAGCTCTAGGGCAATGTAGCACACCCAGAGCAGAAGTTCTTCTTCAGCCAGATCAGGCCTGCAAAGAAACTGCATTTCACAGGCCTTTGGAAGAGATGTTCCCGGTAGGCTGTAAGAGCACAGTGCAGAGCGATTTGTTTCTTAGCTTCCCAAAGAGCTGGAAGCAAGATGCTGTGGGGACCAACTCGCCCTTTGGAAAGAAGCCTGCACGTTGTGGCTCTAAGCTCTAGGGCAATGTAGCACACCCAGAGCAGAAGTTCTACTTCAGCCAGATCAGGCCTGCAAAGAAACTGCGTTTCACAGGCCTTTGGAAGAGATGTTTCCGGTAGGCTGTAAGAGCACTGTGCAGAGCGAGTTGTTTCTTAGCTTCCCAAAGAGCTGGAAGCAAGATTCTGTGGGGCCCAAGTCGCCCTTTGGAAAGAAGCCTGCGCGTTGTGCCTTCCAGCTCTAGGGCAATGTAGCACACCCAGAGCAGAAGTTCTACTTCAGCCAGATCAGGCCTGCAAAGAAACTGCGTTTCACAGGCCTTTGGAAGAGATGTTCCCGGTAGGCTGTAAGAGCACTGTGCAGAGCGAGCTGTTTCTTAGCTTCCCAAAGAGCTGGAAGCAAGATGCTGTGGGGCCCATCTCGCCCTTTGGAAAGAATCCTGCACGATGTGCCTTTCAGCTCTAGGGAAATGTAGCACACCCAGACCAGAAGTTCTACTTCAGCCAGATCAGGCCTGCAAAGAAACGCCGTTTCACAGGCCTTTGGAAGAGATTTTCCCGGTAGGCTGTAAGAGCACTGTGCAGAGCGAGTTGTTTCTTAGCTTCCCAAAGAGCTGGAAGCAAGATGCTGTGGGGCCCCACTCGCCCTTGGGAAAGAACCCTGCACGTTGTGCCTTTCAGCTCTAGGGCAATGTAGCACACCCAGAGCAGAAGTTCTACTTCAGCCAGATCAGGCCTGCAAAGAAACTGCGTTTCACAGGCCTTTGGAAGAGATGTTCCCGGTAGGCTGTAAGAGCACTGTGCAGAGCGAGTTGTTTCTTAGCTTCCCAAAGAGCTGGAAGCAAGATGCTGTGGGGCCCAACTCGCCCTTTGGAAAGAAGCCTGCACGTTGTGCCTTTCAGCTCTAGGGCAATGTAGCACACCCAGAGCAGAAGTTCTACTTCATCCAGATCAGGCCTGCAAAGAAACTGCGTTTCACAGGCCTTTGGAAGAGATGTTTACGGTAGGCTGTAAGAGCACTGTGCAGCGCGAGTTGTTTCTCAGCTTCCCAAAGAGCTGGAAGCAAGATTCTGTGGGTCCCAAGTCGCCCTTTGGAAAGAAGCCTGCGCGTTGTGCCTTTCAGCTCTAGAGCAATGTAGCACACCCAGAGCAGAAGTTCTACTTCAGCCAGATCAGGCCTGCAAAGAAACTGCGTTTCACAGGCCTTTGGAAGAGATGTTCCCGGTAGGCTGTAAGAGCACTGTGCAGAGCGAGTTGTTTCTTAGCTTGCCAAAGAGCTGGAAGCAAGATGCTGTGGGGCCCAAGTCGCCCTTTGGAGAGAAGCCTGCACGTTGTGCCTTTAAGCTCTAGGGCAATGTAGCACACCCAGAGCAGAAGTTCTACTTCAGCCAGATCAGGCCTGCAAAGAAACTGCGTTTCACAGGCCTTTGTGAGAGATGTTCCCGGTAGGCTGTAAGAGCACTGTGCAGAGCGAGTTGTTTCTTAGCTTCCCAAAGAGCTGGAAGCAAGATGCTGTGGGGACCAACTCGCCCTTTGGAAAGAAGCCTGCGCGTTGTGCCTTTCAGCTCTAGAGCAATGTAGCACACCCAGAGCAGAAGTTCTACTTCAGCCAGATCAGGCCTGCAAAGAAACTGCGTTTCACAGGCCTTTGGAAGAGAAGTTCCCGGTAGGCTGTAAGAGCACTGTGCAGAGCGAGCTGTTTCTAAGCTTCCCAAAGAGCTGGAAGCAAGATGCTGTGGGGCCCGTCTCGTCCTTTGGAAAGAAGCCTTCACGATGTGCCTTTCAGCTCTAGGGCAATGTAGCACACCCAGAGCAGAAGTTCTACTTCAGCCAGATCAGGCCTGAAAAGAAAATGCGTTTCACAGGCCTTTGGTAGAGATGTTCCCGGTAGGCTGTAAGAGCACTGTGCAGAGCGAGTTGTTTCTTAGCTTCCCAAAGAGCTGGAAGCAAGATGCTGTGGGGCCCAACTCGCCCTTTGGAAAGAATCCTGCACGATGTGCCTTTCAGCTCTAGGGCAATGTAGCACACCCAGAGCAGAAGTTCTACTTCAGACAGATCAGGCCTGCAAAGAAACTGCGTTTCACAGGCCTTTGGAAGAGATGTTCCCGGTAGGCTGTAAGAGCACTGTGCAGAGCGAGTTGTTTCTTAGCTTCCCAAAGAGCTGGAAGCAAGATGCTGTGGGGACCAACTCGCCCTTTGGACAGAAGCCTGCACGATGTGCCTTTCAGCTCAAGGGCAATGTAGCACACCCAGAGCAGAAGTTCTACTTCAGCCAGATCAGGCCTGCAAAGAAACTGCGTTTCACAGTCCTTTGTTGAGATGTTCCCCATAGGCTGTAAGAGCACTGTGCAGAGCGAGTTGTTTCTTACCTTCCCAAAGAGCTGGAAGCAAGATGCTGTGGGGCCAAGTTTCCCTTTGGAAAGAAGCCTGCACTTTGTGCCTTTCAGCTCTAGGGAAATGTAGCACAGCCAGAGCAGAAGTTCTACTTAGGGCAGATAAGGCCTGCGAAGAAAATGCGTTTCACAGGCCTTTGGAAGAGATGTTCCCGGTAGGCTGTAAGAGCACTGTGCAGAGCGAGTTGTTTCTTAGCTTCCCAAAGAGCTGTAAGCAAGATGCTGTGGGGCCTATCTCGCCCTTTTGAAAGAAGCCTGCACGCTGTGCCTTTCAGCTCTAGGGTAATGTAGCACAAGCAGAGCAGAAGTTCTACTTCAGCCAGATCAGGCCTGCAAAGAAACTGCGTTTCACAGGCCTTTGGAAGAGATGTTCCCGGTAGGCTGTAAGAGCACTGTGCAGAGCGAGTTTTTTCCCAGCTTCCCAAGAGCTGGAAGCAAGATGCTGTGGGGCCCCACTCGCCCTTGGGAAAGAACCCTGCACGTTGTGCCTTTCAGCTCTAGGGCAATGTAGCACACCCAGAGCAGAAGTTCTACTTCAGCCAGATCAGGCCTGCAAAGAAACTGCGTTTCACAGGCCTTTGGAAGAGATGTTCCCGGTAGGCTGTAAGAGCACTGTGCAGAGCGAGTTGTTTCTTAGCTTCCCAAAGAGCTGGAAGCAAAATTCTGTGAGGCCCAACTCGCCCTTTGGAAAGAAGCCTGCACGTTGTGCCTTTCAGCTCTAGGGCAATGTAGCACACCCAGAGCAGAAGTTGTACTTCATCCAGATCAGGCCTGCAAAGAAACTGCGTTTCACAGGCCTTTGGAAGAGATGTTCCCGCTAGGCTGTAAGAGCACTGTGCAGAGCGAGTTGTTTCCCAGCTTCCCAATATCTGGAAGCAAGATGCTGTGGGACCAAACTCGCCCTTGGGAAAGAAGCCTGCACGTTGTGCCTTTCAGCTCTAGGGCAATGTAGCACACCCAGAGCAGAAGTTCTTCTTCAGCCAGATCAGGCCTGCAAAGAAACTGCATTTCACAGGCCTTTGGAAGAGATGTTCCCGGTAGGCTGTAAGAGCACAGTGCAGAGCGAGTTGTTTCTTAGCTTCCCAAAGAGCTGGAAGCAAGATGCTGTGGGGCCCAACTCGCCCTTTGGAAAGAAGCCTGCACGTTGTGGCTCTAAGCTCTAGGGCAATGTAGCACACCCAGAGCAGAAGTTCTACTTCAGCCAGATCAGGCCTGCAAAGAAACTGCGTTTCACAGGCCTTTGGAAGAGATGTTTACGGTAGGCTGTAAGAGCACTGTGCAGCGCGAGTTGTTTCTCAGCTTCCCAAAGAGCTGGAAGCAAGATGCTGTGGGGACCAACTCGCCCTTTGGAAAGAATCCTGCACGATGTGCCTTTCAGCTCTAGGGCAATGTAGCACACCCAGAGCAGAAGTTCTACTTCAGCCAGATCAGGCCTGCAAAGAAACTGCGTTTCACAGGCCTTTGGAAGAGAAGTTCCCGGTAGGCTGTAAGAGCACTGTGCAGAGCGAGCTGTTTCTAACCTTCCCAAAGAGCTGGAAGCAAGATGCTGTGGGGCCCGTCTCGTCCTTTGGAAAGAAGCCTTCACGATGTGCCTTTCAGCTCTAGGGCAATGTAGCACACCCAGAGCAGAAGTTCTACTTCAGCCAGATCAGGCCTGAAAAGAAAATGCGTTTCACAGGCCTTTGGTAGAGATGTTCCCGGTAGGCTGTAAGAGCACTGTGCAGAGCGAGTTGTTTCTTAGCTTCCCAAAGAGCTGGAAGCAAGATGCTGTGGGGCCCAACTCGCCCTTTGGAAAGAATCCTGCACGATGTGCCTTTCAGCTCTAGGGCAATGTAGCACACCCAGAGCAGAAGTTCTACTTCAGACAGATCAGGCCTGCAAAGAAACTGCGTTTCACAGGCCTTTGGAAGAGATGTTCCCGGTAGGCTGTAAGAGCACTGTGCAGAGCGAGTTGTTTCTTAGCTTCCCAAAGAGCTGGAAGCAAGATGCTGTGGGGACCAACTCGCCCTTTGGACAGAAGCCTGCACGATGTGCCTTTCAGCTCAAGGGCAATGTAGCACACCCAGAGCAGAAGTTCTACTTCAGCCAGATCAGGCCTGCAAAGAAACTGCGTTTCACAGTCCTTTGTTGAGATGTTCCCCATAGGCTGTAAGAGCACTGTGCAGAGCGAGTTGTTTCTTACCTTCCCAAAGAGCTGGAAGCAAGATGCTGTGGGGCCAAGTTTCCCTTTGGAAAGAAGCCTGCACTTTGTGCCTTTCAGCTCTAGGGAAATGTAGCACAGCCAGAGCAGAAGTTCTACTTAGGGCAGATAAGGCCTGCGAAGAAAATGCGTTTCACAGGCCTTTGGAAGAGATGTTCCCGGTAGGCTGTAAGAGCACTGTGCAGAGTGAGTTGTTTCTTAGCTTCCCAAAGAGCTGTAAGCAAGATGCTGTGGGGCCTATCTCGCCCTTTTGAAAGAAGCCTGCACGCTGTGCCTTTCAGCTCTAGGGTAATGTAGCACAAGCAGAGCAGAAGTTCTACTTCAGCCAGATCAGGCCTGCAAAGAAACTGCGTTTCACTGGCCTTTGGAAGAGATGTTCCCGGTAGGCTGTAAGAGCACTGTGCAGAGCGAGTTTTTTCCCAGCTTCCCAAGAGCTGGAAGCAAGATGCTGTGGGGCCCCACTCGCCCTTGGGAAAGAACCCTGCACGTTGTGCCTTTCAGCTCTAGGGCAATGTAGCACACCCAGAGCAGAAGTTCTACTTCAGCCAGATCAGGCCTGCAAAGAAACTGCGTTTCACAGGCCTTTGGAAGAGATGTTCCCGGTAGGCTGTAAGAGCACTGTGCAGAGCGAGTTGTTTCTTAGCTTCCCAAAGAGCTGGAAGCAAAATTCTGTGAGGCCCAACTCGCCCTTTGGAAAGAAGACTGCACGTTGTGCCTTTCAGCTCTAGGGCAATGTAGCACACCCAGAGCAGAAGTTGTACTTCATCCAGATCAGGCCTGCAAAGAAACTGCGTTTCACAGGCCTTTGGAAGAGATGTTCCCGCTAGGCTGTAAGAGCACTGTGCAGAGCGAGTTGTTTCCCAGCTTCCCAATATCTGGAAGCAAGATGCTGTGGGACCAAACTCGCCCTTGGGAAAGAAGCCTGCACGTTGTGCCTTTCAGCTCTAGGGCAATGTAGCACACCCAGAGCAGAAGTTCTTCTTCAGCCAGATCAGGCCTGCAAAGAAACTGCATTTCACAGGCCTTTGGAAGAGATGTTTCCGGTAGGCTGTAAGAGCACTGTGCAGAGCGAGTTCTTTCTTAGCTTCCCAAAGAGCTGGAAGCAAGATTCTGTGGGGCCCAAGTCGCCCTTTGGAAAGAAGCCTGCGCGTTGTGCCTTCCAGCTCTAGGGCAATGTAGCACACCCAGAGCAGAAGTTCTACTTCAGCCAGATCAGGCCTGCAAAGAAACTGCGTTTCACAGGCCTTTGGAAGAGATGTTCCCGGTAGGCTGTAAGAGCACTGTGCAGAGCGAGCTGTTTCTTAGCTTCCCAAAGAGCTGGAAGCAAGATGCTGTGGGGCCCATCTCGCCCTTTGGAAAGAATCCTGCACGATATGCCTTTCAGCTCTAGGGCAATGTAGCACACCCAGACCAGAAGTTCTACTTCAGCCAGATCAGGCCTGCAAAGAAACGCCGTTTCACAGGCCTTTGGAAGAGATTTTCCCGGTAGGCTGTAAGAGCACTGTGCAGAGCGAGTTTTTTCCCAGCTTCCCAAAGAGCTGGAAGCAAGATGCTGTGGGGCCCCACTCGCCCTTGGGATAGAACCCTGCACGTTGTGCCTTTCAGCTCTAGGGCAATGTAGCACACCCAGAGCAGAAGTTCTACTTCAGCCAGATCAGGCCTGCAAAGAAACTGCGTTTCACAGGCCTTTGGAAGAGATGTTCCCGGTAGGCTGTAAGAGCACTGTGCAGAGCGAGTTGTTTCTTAGCTTCCCAAAGAGCTGGAAGCAAGATTCTGTGAGGCCCAACTCGCCCTTTGGAAAGAAGCCTGCACGTTGTGCCTTTCAGCTCTAGGGCAATGTAGCACACCCAGAGCAGAAGTTGTACTTCATCCAGATCAGGCCTGCAAAGAAACTGCGTTTCACAGGCCTTTGGAAGAGATGTTCCCGCTAGGCTGTAAGAGCACTGTGCAGAGCGAGTTGTTTCCCAGCTTCCCAATATCTGGAAGCAAGATGCTGTGGGACCAAACTCGCCCTTGGGAAAGAAGCCTGCACGTTGTGCCTTTCAGCTCTAGGGCAATGTAGCACACCCAGAGCAGAAGTTCTTCTTCAGCCAGATCAGGCCTGCAAAGAAACTGCATTTCACAGGCCTTTGGAAGAGATGTTCCCGGTAGGCTGTAAGAGCACAGTGCAGAGCGAGTTGTTTCTTAGCTTCCCAAAGAGCTGGAAGCAAGATGCTGTGGGGCCCAAATCGCCCTTTGGAAAGAAGCCTGCACGTTGTGGCTCTAAGCTCTAGGGCAATGTAGCACACCCAGAGCAGAAGTTCTACTTCAGCCAGATCAGGCCTGCAAAGAAACTGCGTTTCACAGGCCTTTGGAAGAGATGTTCCCGGTAGGCTGTAAGAGCACTGTACAGAGCAAGTTGTTTCTTAGCTTGCCAAAGAGCTGGAAGCAAGATGCTGTGGGGCCCAAGTCGCCCTTTGGAGAGAAGCCTGCACGTTGTGCCTTTAAGCTCTAGGGCAATGTAGCACACCCAGAGCAGAAGTTCTACTTCAGCCAGATCAGGCATGCAAAGAAACTGCGTTTCACAGGCCTTTGTGAGAGATGTTCCCGGTAGGCTGTAAGAGCACTGTGCAGAGCGAGTTGTTTCTTAGCTTCCCAAAGAGCTGGAAGCAAGATGCTGTGGGGACCAACTCGCCCTTTGGAAAGAAGCCTGCGCGTTGTGCCTTTCAGCTCTAGAGCAATGTAGCACACCCAGAGCAGAAGTTCTACTTCAGCCAGATCAGGCCTGCAAAGAAACTGCGTTTCACAGGCCTTTGGAAGAGAAGTTCCCGGTAGGCTGTAAGAGCACTGTGCAGAGCGAGCTGTTTCTAAGCTTCCCAAAGAGCTGGAAGCAAGATGCTGTGGGGCCCGTCTCGTCCTTTGGAAAGAAGCCTTCACGATGTGCCTTTCAGCTCTAGGGCAATGTAGCACACCCAGAGCAGAAGTTCTACTTCAGCCAGATCAGGCCTGAAAAGAAAATGCGTTTCACAGGCCTTTGGTAGAGATGTTCCCGGTAGGCTGTAAGAGCACTGTGCAGAGCGAGTTGTTTCTTAGCTTCCCAAAGAGCTGGAAGCAAGATGCTGTGGGGCCCAACTCGCCCTTTGGAAAGAATCCTGCACGATGTGCCTTTCAGCTCTAGGGCAATGTAGCACACCCAGAGCAGAAGTTCTACTTCAGACAGATCAGGCCTGCAAAGAAACTGCGTTTCACAGGCCTTTGGAAGAGATGTTCCCGGTAGGCTGTAAGAGCACTGTGCAGAGCGAGTTGTTTCTTAGCTTCCCAAAGAGCTGGAAGCAAGATGCTGTGGGGACCAACTCGCCCTTTGGACAGAAGCCTGCACGATGTGCCTTTCAGCTCAAGGGCAATGTAGCACACCCAGAGCAGAAGTTCTACTTCAGCCAGATCAGGCCTGCAAAGAAACTGCGTTTCACAGTCCTTTGTTGAGATGTTCCCCGTAGGCTGTAAGAGCACTGTGCAGAGCGAGTTGTTTCTTACCTTCCCAAAGAGCTGGAAGCAAGATGCTGGGGGCCAAGTTTCCCTTTGGAAAGAAGCCTGCACTTTGTGCCTTTCAGCTCTAGGGAAATGTAGCACAGCCAGAGCAGAAGTTCTACTTAGGGCAGATAAGGCCTGCGAAGAAAATGCGTTTCACAGGCCTTTGGAAGAGATGTTCCCGGTAGGCTGTAAGAGCACTGTGCAGAGCGAGTTGTTTCTTAGCTTCCCAAAGAGCTGTAAGCAAGATGCTGTGGGGCCTATCTCGCCCTTTTGAAAGGAGCCTGCACGCTGTGCCTTTCAGCTCTAGGGTAATGTAGCACAAGCAGAGCAGAAGTTCTACTTCAGCCAGATCAGGCCTGCAAAGAAACTGCGTTTCACAGACCTTTGGAAGAGATGTTCCCGGTAGGCTGTAAGAGCACTGTGCAGAGCGAGTTGTTTCCCAGCTTCCCAAGAGCTGGAAGCAAGATGCTGTGGGGCCCCACTCGCCCTTGGGAAAGAACCCTGCACGTTGTGCCTTTCAGCTCTAGGGCAATGTAGCACACCCAGAGCAGAAGTTCTACTTCAGCCAGATCAGGCCTGCAAAGAAACTGCGTTTCACAGGCCTTTGGAAGAGATGTACCCGGTAGGCTGTAAGAGCACTGTGCAGAGCGAGTTGTTTCTTAGCTTCCCAAAGGGCTGGAAGCAAGATTCTGTGAGGCCCAACTCGCCCTTTGGAAAGAAGCCTGCACGTTGTGCCTTTCAGCTCTAGGGCAATGTAGCACACGCAGAGCAGAAGTTGTACTTCATCCAGATCAGGCCTGCAAAGAAACTGCGTTTCACAGGCCTTTGGAAGAGATGTTCCCGCTAGGCTGTAAGAGCACTGTGCAGAGCGAGTTGTTTCCCAGCTTCCCAATATCTGGAAGCAAGATGCTGTGGGACCAAACTCGCCCTTGGGAAAGAAGCCTGCACGTTGTGCCTTTCAGCTCTAGGGCAATGTAGCACACCCAGAGCAGAAGTTCTTCTTCAGCCAGATCAGGCGTGCAAAGAAACTGCATTTCACAGGCCTTTGGAAGAGATGTTCCCGGTAGGCTGTAAGAGCACAGTGCAGAGCGAGTTGTTTCTTAGCTTCCCAAAGAGCTGGAAGCAAGATGCTGTGGGGCCCAACTCGCCCTTTGGAAAGAAGCCTGCACGTTGTGGCTCTAAGCTCTAGGGCAATGTAGCACACCCAGAGCCCAAGTTCTACTTCAGCCAGATCAGGCCTGCAAAGAAACTGCGTTTCACAGGCCTTTGGAAGAGATGATTCCGGTAGGCTGTAAGAGCACTGTGCAGAGCGAGTTGTTTCTTAGATTCCCAAAGAGCTGGAAGCAAGATTCTGTGGGGCCCAAGTCGCCCTTTGGAAAGAAGCCTGCGCGTTGTGCCTTCCAGCTCTAGGGCAATGTAGCACACCCAGAGCAGAAGTTCTACTTCAGCCAGATCAGGCCTGCAAAGAAACTGCGTTTCACAGGCCTTTGGAAGAGATGTTCCCGGTAGGCTGTAAGAGCACTGTGCAGAGCGAGCTGTTTCTTAGCTTCCCAAAGAGCTGGAAGCAAGATGCTGTGGGGCCCATCTCGCCCTTTGGAAAGAATCCTGCACGATGTGCCTTTCAGCTCTAGGGCAATGTAGCACACCCAGACCAGAAGTTCTACTTCAGCCAGATCAGGCATGCAAAGAAACGCCGTTTCACAGGCCTTTGGAAGAGATTTTCCCGGTAGGCTGTAAGAGCACTGTGCAGAGCGAGTTTTTTCCCAGCTTCCCAAAGAGCTGGAAGCAAGATGCTGTGGGGCCCCACTCGCCCTTGGGAAAGAACCCTGCACGTTGTGCCTTTCAGCTCTAGGGCAATGTAGCACACCCAGAGCAGAAGTTCTACTTCAGCCAGATCAGGCCTGCAAAGAAACTGCGTTTCACAGGCCTTTGGAAGAGATGTTCCCGGTAGGCTGTAAGAGCACTGTGCAGAGCGAGTTGTTTCTTAGCTTCCCAAAGAGCTGGAAGCAAGATTCTGTGAGGCCCAACTCGCCCTTTGGAAAGAAGCCTGCACGTTGTGCCTTTCAGCTCTAGGGCAATGTAGCACACCCAGAGCAGAAGTTCTACTTCATCCAGATCAGGCCTGCAAAGAAACTGCGTTTCACAGGCCTTTGGAAGAGATGTTCCCGCTAGGCTGTAAGAGCACTGTGCAGAGCGAGTTGTTTCCCAGCTTCCCAATATCTGGAAGCAAGATGCTGTGGGACCAAACTCGCCCTTGGGAAAGAAGCCTGCACGTTGTGCCTTTCAGCTCTAGGGCAATGTAGCACACCCAGAGCAGAAGTTCTTCTTCAGCCAGATCAGGCCTGCAAAGAAACTGCATTTCACAGGCCTTTGGAAGAGATGTTCCCGGTAGGCTGTAAGAGCACAGTGCAGAGCGAGTTGTTTCTTAGCTTCCCAAAGAGCTGGAAGCAAGATGCTGTGGGGCCCAACTCGCCCTTTGGAAAGAAGCCTGCACGTTGTGGCTCTAAGCTCTAGGGCAATGTAGCACACCCAGAGCAGAAGTTCTACTTCAGCCAGATCAGGCCTGCAAAGAAACTGCGTTTCACAGGCCTTTGGAAGAGATGTTTCCGGTAGGCTGTAAGAGCACTGTGCAGAGCGAGTTGTTTCTTAGCTTCCCAAAGAGCTGGAAGCAAGATTCTGTGGGGCCCAAGTCGCCCTTTGGAAAGAAGCCTGCGCGTTGTGCCTTCCAGCTCTAGGGCAATGTAGCACACCCAGAGCAGAAGTTCTACTTCAGCCAGATCAGGCCTGCAAAGAAACTGCGTTTCACAGGCCTTTGGAAGAGATGTTCCCTGTAGGCTGTAAGAGCACTGTGCAGAGCGAGCTGTTTCTTAGCTTCCCAAAGAGCTGGAAGCAAGATGCTGTGGGGCCCATCTCGCCCTTTGGAAAGAATCCTGCACGATGTGCCTTTCAGCTCTAGGGCAATGTAGCACACCCAGACCAGAAGTTCTACTTCAGCCAGATCAGGCCTGCAAAGAAACGCCGTTTCACAGGCCTTTGGAAGAGATTTTCCCGGTAGGCTGTAAGAGCACTGTGCAGAGCGAGTTTTTTCCCAGCTTCCCAAAGAGCTGGAAGCAAGATGCTGTGGGGCCCCACTCGCCCTTGGGAAAGAACCCTGCACGTTGTGCCTTTCAGCTCTAGGGCAATGTAGCACACCCAGAGCAGAAGTTCTACTTCAGCCAGATCAGGCCTGCAAAGAAACTGCGTTTCACAGGCCTTTGGAAGAGATGTTCCCGGTAGGCTGTAAGAGCACTGTGCAGAGCGAGTTGTTTCTTAGCTTCCCAAAGAGCTGGAAGCAAGATTCTGTGAGGCCCAACTCGCCCTTTGGAAAGAAGCCTGCACGTTGTGCCTTTCAGCTCTAGGGCAATGTAGCACACCCAGAGCAGAAGTTCTACTTCATCCAGATCAGGCCTGCAAAGAAACTGCGTTTCACAGGCCTTTGGAAGAGATGTTCCCGCTAGACTGTAAGAGCACTGTGCAGAGCGAGTTGTTTCCCAGCTTCCCAATATCTGGAAGCAAGATGCTGTGGGACCAAACTCGCCCTTGGGAAAGAAGCCTGCACGTTGTGCCTTTCAGCTCTAGGGCAATGTAGCACACCCAGAGCAGAAGTTCTTCTTCAGCAAGATCAGGCCTGCAAAGAAACTGCATTTCACAGGCCTTTGGAAGAGATGTTCCCGGTAGGCTGTAAGAGCACAGTGCAGAGCGATTTGTTTCTTAGCTTCCCAAAGAGCTGGAAGCAAGATGCTGTGGGGCCCAACTCGCCCTTTGGAAAGAAGCCTGCACGTTGTGGCTCTAAGCTCTAGGGCAATGTAGCACACCCAGAGCAGAAGTTCTACTTCAGCCAGATCAGGCCTGCAAAGAAACTGCTTTTCACAGGCTTTTGGAAGAGATGTTTCCGGTAGGCTGTAAGAGCACTGTGCAGAGCGAGTTGTTTCTTAGCTTCCCAAAGAGCTGGAAGCAAGATTCTGTGGGGCCCAAGTCGCCCTTTGGAAAGAAGCCTGCGCGTTGTGCCTTCCAGCTCTAGGGCAATGTAGCACACCCAGAGCAGAAGTTCTACTTCAGCCAGATCAGGCCTGCAAAGAAACTGCGTTTCACAGGCCTTTGGAAGAGATGTTCCCGGTAGGCTGTAAGAGCACTGTGCAGAGCGAGTTGTTTCTTAGCTTCCCAAAGAGCTGGAAGCAAGATGCTGTGGGGCCAAGTCTCCCTTTGGAAAGAAGCCTGCACTTTGTGCCTTTCAGCTCTAGGGAAAGGTAGCACACCGAGAGCAGAAGTTCTACTTAGGGCAGATAAGGCCTGCAAAGAAAATGCGTTCCACAGGCCTTTAGAAGAGATGTTCCCGGTAGGCTGTAAGAGCACTGTGCACAGCGAGTTGTTTCTTAGCTTCCCAAAGAGCTGGAAGCAAGATGCTGTGGGGCCCATCTTGCCCTTTGGAAAGAAGCCTGCACGCTGTGCCTTTCAGCTCTAGGGCAATGTAGCACACCCAGAGCAGAAGTTCTACTTCAGCCAGATCAGGCCTGCAAAGAAACTGCGTTTCACAGGCCTTTGGAAGAGATGTTCCCGGTAGGCTGTAAGAGCACTGTGCAGAGCGAGTTGTTTCCCAGCTTCCCAATAGCTGGAAGCAAGATGCTGTAGGGCCCAACTCGCCCTTGGGAAAGAACCCTGCACGTTGTGCCTTTCAGCTCTAGAGCAAAGTAGCACACCCAGAGCAGAAGTTCTACTTCAGCCAGATCAGGCCTGCAAAGAAACTGCGTTTCACAGGCCTTTGGAAGAGATGTTCCCGGTAGGCTGTAAGAGCACTGTGCAGAGTGAGTTGTTTCTTAGCTTCCCAAAGAGCTGGAAGCAAGATGCTGTATGGCCCAACTCGCCCTTTGGAAAGAAGCCTGCACGTTGTGCCTTTCAGCTCTAGGGCAATGTAGCACACCCAGAGCAGAAGTTCTACTTCATCCAGATCAGGCCTGCAAAGAAACTGCGTTTCACAGGCCTTTGGAAGAGATGTTTCCGGTAGGCTGTAAGAGCACTGTGCAGAGCGAGTTGTTTCTCAGCTTCCCAAAGAGCTGGAAGCAAGATTCTGTGGGTCCCAAGTCGCCCTTTGGAAAGAAGACTGCGCGTTGTGCCTTTCAGCTCTAGAGCAATGTAGCACACCCAGAGCAGAAGTTCTACTTCAGCCAGATCAGGCCTGCAAAGAAACTGCGTTTCACAGGCCTTTGGAAGAGATGTTCCCGGCAGGCTGTAAGAGCACTGTGCAGAGCGAGTTGTTTCTCAGCTTCCCAAAGAGCTGGAAGCAAGATTCTGTGGGGCCCAAGTCGCCCTTTGGAAAGAAGCCTGCGCGTTGTGCCTTTCAGCTCTAGAGCAATGTAGCACACCCAGAGCAGAAGTTCTACTTCAGCCAGATCAGGCCTGCAAAGAAACTGCATTTCACAGGCCTTTGGAAGAGATGTTCCCGGTAGGCTGTAAGAGCACTGGGCAGAGCGAGTTGTTTCTTGGCTTCCCAAAGAGCTGGAAGCAAGATGCTTTGGGCCCCAACTCGCCCTTTGGAAAGAAGCCTGCGCGTTGTGCCTTTCAGCTCTAGGGCAATGTAGCACACCCAGAGCAGACGTTGTACTTCATCCAGATCAGGCCTGCAAAGAAACTGCGTTTCACAGGCCTTTGGAAGAGAAGTTCCCGGTAGGCTGTAAGAGCACTGTGCAGAGCGAGCTGTTTCTTAGCTTCCCATAGAGCAGGAAGCAAGATGCTGTGGGGCCCGTCTCGCCCTTTGGAAAGAAGCCTGCACGATGTGCCTTTCAGCTCTAGGGCAATGTGGCACACCCAGAGCAGAAGTTTTACTTCAGCCAGATCAGGCCTGCAAAGAAACTGCGTTTCGCAGGCCTTTTGAAGAGATTTTCCCGGTAGGCTGTAAGAGCACTGTGCAGAGCGAGTTGTTTCTCAGCTTCCCAAAGAGCTGGAAGCAAGATTCTGTGGGGCCCAAGTCGCCCTTGGAAAGAAGCCTGCGCGTTGTGCCTTTCAGCTCTAGAGCAATGTAGCACACCCAGAGCAGAAGTTCTACTTCAGCCAGATCAGGCCTGCAAAGAAACTGCGTTTCACAGGCCTTTGGAAGAGATGTTCCCGGTAGGCTGTAAGAGCACTGGGCAGAGCGAGTTGTTTCTTAGCTTCCCAAAGAGCTGGAAGCAAGATGCTTTGGGCCCCAAGTCGCCCTTTGGAAAGAAGCCTGCGCGTTGTGCCTTTCAGCTCTAGGGCAATGTAGCACACCCAGAGCAGACGTTGTACTTCATCCAGATCAGGCCTGCAAAGAAACTGCGTTTCACAGGCCTTTGGAAGAGAAGTTCCCGGTAGGCTGTAAGAGCACTGTGCAGAGCGAGCTGTTTCTAAGCTTCCCAAAGAGCTGGAAGCAAGATGCTGTGGGGCCCGTCTCGTCCTTTGGAAAGAAGCCTGCACGATGTGCCTTTCAGCTCTAGGGCAATGTAGCACACCCAGAGCAGAAGTTCTACTTCAGACAGATTAGGCCTGCAAAGAAACTGCGTTTCACAGGCCTTTGGAAGAGATGTTCCCGGTTGGCTGTAAGAGCACTGTGCACAGCGAGTTGTTTCTTAGCTTCCCAAAGAGCTGGAAGCAAGATGCTGTGGGGACCACCTCGCCCTTTGGAAAGAAGCCTGCACGCTGTGCCTTTCAGCTCTAGGGTAATGTAGCACAAGCAGAGCAGAAGTTCTACTTCAGCCAGATCAGGCCTGCAAAGAAACTGCGTTTCACAGGCCTTTGGAAGAGATGTTCCCGGTAGGCTGTAAGAACACTGTGCAGAGCGAGTTGTTTCCCAGCTTCCCAAGAGCTGGAAGCAAGATGCTGTTGGCCCAAAGTCGCCCTTTGGAAAGAAGCCTGCACGTTGTGCCTTTCAGCTCTAGGGCAATGTAGCACACCCAGAGCAGAAGTTCTACTTCAGCCAGATCAGGCCTGCAAAGAAACTGCGTTTCACAGGCCTTTGGAAGAGATGTTCCCGGTAGGCTGTAAGAGCACTGTGCAGAGCGAGTTGTTTCCCACCTTCCCAATAGCTGGAAGCAAGATGCTGTGGGGCCCAACTCGCCCTTGGGAATGAACCCTGCACGTTGTGCCTTTCAGCTCTAGGGCAATGTAGCACACCCAGAGCAGAAGTTCCACTTCAGCCAGATCAGGCCTGCAAAGAAACTGCGTTTCACAGGCCTTTGGAAGAGATGTTTCCGGTAGGCTGTAAGAGCACTGTGCAGAGCGAGTTGTTTCTCAGCTTCCCAAAGAGCTGGAAGCAAGATTCTGTGGGGCCCAAGTCGCCGTTTGGAAACAAGCCTGCGCGTTGTGCCTTTCAGCTCTAGAGCAATGTAGCACACCCAGAGCAGAAGTTCTACTTCAGCCAGATCAGGCCTGCAAAGAAACTGCGTTTCACAGGCCTTTGGAAGAGATGTTCCCGGTAGGCTGTAAGAGCACTGTGCAGAGCGAGTTGTTTCTCAGCTTCCCAAAGAGCTGGAAGCAAGATTCTGTGGGGCCCAAGTCGCCCTTTGGAAAGACGCCTGCGCGTTGTCCCTTTCAGCTCTAGAGCAAAGTAGCACACCCAGAGCAGAAGTTCTACTTCAGCCAGATCAGGCCTGCAAAGAAACTGCGTTTCACAGGCCTTTGGAAGAGATGTTCCCGGTAGGCTGTAAGAGCACTGGGCAGAGCGAGTTGTTTCTTAGCTTCCCAAAGAGCTTGAAGCAAGATGCTTTGGGGCCCAACTCGCCCTTTGGAAAGAAGCCTGCACGTTGTGCCTTTCAGCTCAAGGGCAATGTAGCACACCCAGAGCAGACGTTGTACTTCATCCAGATCAGGCCTACAAAGAAACTGCGTTTCACAGGCCTTTGGAAGAGAAGTTCCCGGTAGGCTGTAAGAGCACTGGGCAGAGCGAGCTGTTTCTTAGCTTCCCAAAGAGCTGGAAGCAAGATGCTGTGGGGCCCGTCTCGCCCTTTGGAAAGAAGCCTGCACGATGTGCCTTTCAGCTCTAGGGCAATGTGGCACACCCAGAGCAGAAGTTCTACTTCAGCCAGATCAGGCCTGCAAAGAAACTGCGTTTCACAGGCCTTTGGAAGAGATGTTCCCGGTAGGCTGTAAGAGCACTGTGCAGAGCGAGTTGTTTCTCAGCTTCCCAAAGAACTGGAAGCAAGATTCTGTGGGGCCCAAGTCGCCCTTTGGAAAGAAGCCTGCGCGTTGTGCCTTTCAGCTCTAGAGCAATGTAGCACACCCAGAGCAGAAGTCCTACTTCAGCCTGATCAGGCCTGCAAAGAAACTGCGTTTCACAGGCCTTTGGAAGAGATGTTCCCGGTAGGCTGTAAGAGCACTGTGCAGAGCGAGTTGTTTCCCAGCTTCCCAAGAGCTGGAAGCAAGATGCTGTGGGGCCCAACTCGCCCTTGGGAAAGAAGCCTGCACGTTGTGCCTTTCAGCTCTAGGACAATGTAGCACACCCAGAGCAGAAGTTCTACTTCAGCCAGATCAGGCCTGCAAAGGAACTGCGTTTCACAGGCCTTTGGAAGAGATGTTCCCGGTAGGCTGTAAGAGCACTGTGCAGAGCGAGTTGTTTCTTAGCTTCCCAAAGAGCTGGAAGCAAGATGCAGTGGGTCCCAACTCGCCCTTTGGAAAGAATCCTGCACGTTGTGCCTTTCAGCTCTAGGGCAATGTAGCACACCCAGAGCAGAAGTTCAACTTCAGCCAGATCAGGCCTGCAAAGAAACTGCGTTTCACAGGCCTTTGTTGAGATGTTCCCCGTAGGCTGTAAGAGCACTGTGCAGAGCGAGTTGTTTCTTACCTTCCCAAAGAGCTGGAAGCAAGATGCTGTGGGGCCAAGTTTCCCTTTGGAAAGAAGCCTGCACTTTGTGCCTTTCAGCTCTAGGGAAATGTAGCACAGCCAGAGCAGAAGTTCTACTTAGGGCAGATAAGGCCTGCGAAGAAAATGCGTTTCACAGGCCTTTGGAAGAGATGTTCCCGGTAGGCTGTAAGAGCACTGTGCAGAGCGAGTTGTTTCTTAGCTTCCCAAAGAGCTGGAAGCAAGATGCTGTGGGGCCTATCTCGCCCTTTGGAAAGAAGCCTGCACGCTGTGCCTTTCAGCTCTAGGGTAATGTAGCACAAGCAGAGCAGAAGTTCTACTTCAGCCAGATCAGGCCTGCAAAGAAACTGCGTTTCACAGGCCTTTGGAAGAGATGTTCCCGGTAGGCTGTAAGAGCACTGTGCAGAGCGAGTTGTTTCCCAGCTTCCCAATATCTGGAAGCAAGATGCTGTGGGACCAAACTCGCCCTTGGGAAAGAAGCCTGCACGTTGTGCCTTTCAGCTCTAGGGCAATGTAGCACACCCAGAGCAGAAGTTGCACTTCAGCCAGATCAGGCCTGCGAAGAAACTGCGTTTCACAGGCCTTTGGAAGAGATGTTCCCGGTAGGCTGTAAGAGCACAGTGCAGAGCGAGTTGTTTCTTAGCTTCCCAAAGAGCTGGAAGCAAGATGCTGTGGGGCCCAACTCGCCCTTTGGAAAGAAGCCTGCACGTTGTGGCTCTAAGCTCTAGGGCAATGTAGCACACCCAGAGCAGAAGTTCTACTTCAGCCAGATCAGGCCTGCAAAGAAACTGCGTTTCACAGGCCTTTGGAAGAGATGTTCCCGGTAGGCTGTAAGAGCACTGTGCAGAGCGAGCTGTTTCTTAGCTTCCCAAAGAGCTGGAAGCAAGATTCTGTGGGGCCCATCTCGCCCTTTGGAAAGAATCCTGCACGATGTGCCTTTCAGCTCTAGGGCAATGTAGCACACCCAGAGCAGAAGTTCTTCTTCAGCCAGATCAGGCCTGCAAAGAAACTGCATTTCACAGGCCTTTGGAAGAGATGTTCCCGGTAGGCTGTAAGAGCACAGTGCAGAGCGAGTTGTTTCTTAGCTTCCCAAAGAGCTGGAAGCAAGATGCTGTGGGGCCCAACTCGCCCTTTGGAAAGAAGCCTGCACGTTGTGGCTCTAAGCTCTAGGGCAATGTAGCACACCCAGAGCAGAAGTTCTACTTCAGCCAGATCAGGCCTGCAAAGAAACTGCGTTTCACAGGCCTTTGGAAGAGATGTTTCCGGTAGGCTGTAAGAGCACTGTGCAGAGCGAGTTGTTTCTTAGCTTCCCAAAGAGCTTGAAGCAAGATTCTGTGGGGCCCAAGTCGCCCTTTGGAAAGAAGCCTGCGCGTTGTGCCTTCCAGCTCTAGGGCAATGTAGCACACCCAGAGCAGAAGTTCTACTTCAGCCAGATCAGGCCTGCAAAGAAACTGCGTTTCACAGGCCTTTGGAAGAGATGTTCCCGGTAGGCTGTAAGAGCACTGTGCAGAGCGAGCTGTTTCTTAGCTTCCCAAAGAGCTGGAAGCAAGATGCTGTGGGGCCCATCTCGCCCTTTGGAAAGAATCCTGCACGATGTGCCTTTCAGCTCTAGGGCAATGTAGCACACCCAGACCAGAAGTTCTACTTCAGCCAGATCAGGCCTGCAAAGAAACGCCGTTTCACAGGCCTTTGGAAGAGATTTTCCCGGTAGGCTGTAAGAGCACTGTGCAGAGCGAGTTTTTTCCCAGCTTCCCAAAGAGCTGGAAGCAAGATGCTGTGGGGCCCCACTCGCCCTTGGGATAGAACCCTGCACGTTGTGCCTTTCAGCTCTAGGGCAATGTAGCACACCCAGAGCAGAAGTTCTACTTCAGCCAGATCAGGCCTGCAAAGAAACTGCGTTTCACAGGCCTTTGGAAGAGATGTTCCCGGTAGGCTGTAAGAGCACTGTGCAGAGCGAGTTGTTTCTTAGCTTCCCAAAGAGCTGGAAGCAAGATTCTGTGAGGCCCAACTCGCCCTTTGGAAAGAAGCCTGCACGTTGTGCCTTTCAGCTCTAGGGCAATGTAGCACACCCAGAGCAGAAGTTGTACTTCATCCAGATCAGGCCTGCAAAGAAACTGCGTTTCACAGGCCTTTGGAAGAGATGTTCCCGCTAGGCTGTAAGAGCACTGTGCAGAGCGAGTTGTTTCCCAGCTTCCCAATATCTGGAAGCAAGATGCTGTGGGACCAAACTCGCCCTTGGGAAAGAAGCCTGCACGTTGTGCCTTTCAGCTCTAGGGCAATGTAGCACACCCAGAGCAGAAGTTCTTCTTCAGCCAGATCAGGCCTGCAAAGAAACTGCATTTCACAGGCCTTTGGAAGAGATGTTCCCGGTAGGCTGTAAGAGCACAGTGCAGAGCGAGTTGTTTCTTAGCTTCCCAAAGAGCTGGAAGCAAGATACTGTGGGGCCCAAATTGCCCTTTGGAAAGAAGCCTGCACGTTGTGGCTCTAAGCTCTAGGGCAATGTAGCACACCCAGAGCAGAAGTTCTACTTCAGCCAGATCAGGCCTGCAAAGAAACTGCGTTTCACAGGCCTTTGGAAGAGATGTTCCCGGTAGGCTGTAAGAGCACTGTACAGAGCGAGTTGTTTCTTAGCTTGCCAAAGAGCTGGAAGCAAGATGCTGTGGGGCCCAAGTCGCCCTTTGGAGAGAAGCCTGCACGTTGTGCCTTTAAGCTCTAGGGCAATGTAGCACACCCAGAGCAGAAGTTCTACTTCAGCCAGATCAGGCATGAAAAGAAACTGCGTTTCACAGGCCTTTGTGAGAGATGTTCCCGGTAGGCTGTAAGAGCACTGTGCAGAGCGAGTTGTTTCTTAGCTTCCCAAAGAGCTGGAAGCAAGATGCTGTGGGGACCAACTCGCCCTTTGGAAAGAAGCCTGCGCGTTGTGCCTTTCAGCTCTAGAGCAATGTAGCACACCCAGAGCAGAAGTTCTACTTCAGCCAGATCAGGCCTGCAAAGAAACTGCGTTTCACAGGCCTTTGGAAGAGAAGTTCCCGGTAGGCTGTAAGAGCACTGTGCAGAGCGAGCTGTTTCTAAGCTTCCCAAAGAGCTGGAAGCAAGATGCTGTGGGGCCCGTCTCGTCCTTTGGAAAGAAGCCTTCACGATGTGCCTTTCAGCTCTAGGGCAATGTAGCACACCCAGAGCAGAAGTTCTACTTCAGCCAGATCAGGCCTGAAAAGAAACTGCGTTTCACAGGCCTTTGGTAGAGATGTTCCCGGTAGGCTGTAAGAGCACTGTGCAGAGCGAGTTGTTTCTTAGCTTCCCAAAGAGCTGGAAGCAAGATGCTGTGGGGCCCAACTCGCCCTTTGGAAAGAATCCTGCACGATGTGCCTTTCAGCTCTAGGGCAATGTAGCACACCCAGAGCAGAAGTTCTACTTCAGACAGATCAGGCCTGCAAAGAAACTGCGTTTCACAGGCCTTTGGAAGAGATGTTCCCGGTAGGCTGTAAGAGCACTGTGCAGAGCGAGTTGTTTCTTAGCTTCCCAAAGAGCTGGAAGCAAGATTCTGTGGGGACCAACTCGCCCTTTGGACAGAAGCCTGCACGATGTGCCTTTCAGCTCAAGGGCAATGTAGCACACCCAGAGCAGAAGTTCTACTTCAGCCAGATCAGGCCTGCAAAGAAACTGCGTTTCACAGTCCTTTGTTGAGATGTTCCCCGTAGGCTGTAAGAGCACTGTGCAGAGCGAGTTGTTTCTTACCTTCCCAAAGAGCTGGAAGCAAGATGCTGTGGGGCCAAGTTTCCCTTTGGAAAGAAGCCTGCACTTTGTGCCTTTCAGCTCTAGGGAAATGTAGCACAGCCAGAGCAGAAGTTCTACTTAGGGCAGATAAGGCCTGCGAAGAAAATGCGTTTCACAGGCCTTTGGAAGAGATGTTCCCGGTAGGCTGTAAGAGCACTGTGCAGAGCGAGTTGTTTCTTAGCTTCCCAAAGAGCTGTAAGCAAGATGCTGTGGGGCCTATCTCGCCCTTTTGAAAGAAGCCTGCACGCTGTGCCTTTCAGCTCTAGGGTAATGTAGCACAAGCAGAGCAGAAGTTCTACTTCAGCCAGATCAGGCCTGCAAAGAAACTGCGTTTCACAGGCCTTTGGAAGAGATGTTCCCGGTAGGCTGTAAGAGCACTGTGCAGAGCGAGTTGTTTCCCAGCTTCCCAAGAGCTGGAAGCAAGATGCTGTGGGGCCCCACTCGCCCTTGGGAAAGAACCCTGCACGTTGTGCCTTTCAGCTCTAGGGCAATGTAGCACACCCAGAGCAGAAGTTCTACTTCAGCCAGATCAGGCCTGCAAAGAAACTGCGTTTCACAGGCCTTTGGAAGAGATGTACCCGGTAGGCTGTAAGAGCACTGTGCAGAGCGAGTTGTTTCTTAGCTTCCCAAAGAGCTGGAAGCAAGATTCTGTGAGGCCCAACTCGCCCTTTGGAAAGAAGCCTGCACGTTGTGCCTTTCAGCTCTAGGGCAATGTAGCACACCCAGAGCAGAAGTTGTACTTCATCCAGATCAGGCCTGCAAAGAAACTGCGTTTCACAGGCCTTTGGAAGAGATGTTCCCGCTAGGCTGTAAGAGCACTGTGCAGAGCGAGTTGTTTCCCAGCTTCCCAATATCTGGAAGCAAGATGCTGTGGGACCAAACTCGCCCTTGGGAAAGAAGCCTGCACGTTGTGCCTTTCAGCTCTAGGGCAATGTAGCACACCCAGAGCAGAAGTTCTTCTTCAGCCAGATCAGGCCTGCAAAGAAACTGCATTTCACAGGCCTTTGGAAGAGATGTTCCCGGTAGGCTGTAAGAGCACAGTGCAGAGCGAGTTGTTTCTTAGCTTCCCAAAGAGCTGGAAGCAAGATGCTGTGGGGCCCAACTCGCCCTTTGGAAAGAAGCCTGCACGTTGTGGCTCTAAGCTCTAGGGCAATGTAGCACACCCAGAGCCCAAGTTCTACTTCAGCCAGATCAGGAATGCAAAGAAACTGCGTTTCACAGGCCTTTGGAAGAGATGATTCCGGTAGGCTGTAAGAGCACTGTGCAGAGCGAATTGTTTCTTAGCTTCCCAAAGAGCTGGAAGCAAGATTCTGTGGGGCCCAAGTCGCCCTTTGGAAAGAAGCCTGCGCGTTGTGCCTTCCAGCTCTAGGGCAATGTAGCACACCCAGAGCAGAAGTTCTACTTCAGCCAGATCAGGCCTGCAAAGAAACTGCGTTTCACAGGCCTTTGGAAGAGATGTTCCCGGTAGGCTGTAAGAGCACTGTGCAGAGCGAGTTGTTTCTCAGCTTCCCAAAGAGCTGGAAGCAAGATGCTGTGGGGCCAAGTCTCCCTTTGGAAAGAAGCCTGCACTTTGTGCCCTTCAGCTCTAGGGAAAGGTAGCACACCGAGAGCAGAAGTTCTACTTAGGGCAGATAAGGCCTGCAAAGAAAATGCGTTCCACAGGCCTTTGGAAGAGATGTTCCCGGTAGGCTGTAAGAGCACTGTGCACAGCGAGTTGTTTCTTAGCTTCCCAAAGAGCTGGAAGCAAGATGCTGTGGGGCCCATCTTGCCCTTTGGAAAGAAGCCTGCACGCTGTGCCTTTCAGCTCTAGGGCAATGTAGCACACCCAGAGCAGAAGTTCTACTTCAGCCAGATCAGGCCTGCAAAGAAACTGCGTTTCACAGGCCTTTGGAAGAGATGTTCCCGGTAGGCTGTAAGAGCACTGTGCAGAGCGAGTTGTTTCCCAGCTTCCCAATAGCTGGAAGCAAGATGCTGTAGGGCCCAACTCGCCCTTGGGAAAGAACCCTGCACGTTGTGCCTTTCAGCTCTAGAGCAATGTAGCACACCCAGAGCAGAAGTTCTACTTCAGCCAGATCAGGCCTGCAAAGAAACTGCGTTTCACAGGCCTTTGGAAGAGATGTTCCCGGTAGGCTGTAAGAGCACTGTGCAGAGTGAGTTGTTTCTTAGCTTCCCAAAGAGCTGGAAGCAAGATGCTGTATGGCCCAACTCGCCCTTTGGAAAGAAGCCTGCACGTTGTGCCTTTCAGCTCTAGGGCAATGTAGCACACCCAGAGCAGAAGTTCTACTTCATCCAGATCAGGCCTGCAAAGAAACTGCGTTTCACAGGCCTTTGGAAGAGATGTTTCCGGTAGGCTGTAAGAGCACTGTGCAGAGCGAGTTGTTTCTCAGCTTCCCAAAGAGCTGGAAGCAAGATTCTGTGGGTCCCAAGTCGCCCTTTGGAAAGAAGACTGCGCGTTGTGCCTTTCAGCTCTAGAGCAATGTAGCACACCCAGAGCAGAAGTTCTACTTCAGCCAGATCAGGCCTGCAAAGAAACTGCGTTTCACAGGCCTTTGGAAGAGATGTTCCCGGCAGGCTGTAAGAGCACTGTGCAGAGCGAGCTGTTTCTTAGCTTCCCAAAGAGCAGGAAGCAAGATGCTGTGGGGCCCGTCTCGCCCTTTGGAAAGAAGCCTGCACGATGTGCCTTTCAGCTCTAGGGCAATGTGGCACACCCAGAGCAGAAGTTTTACTTCAGCCAGATCAGGCCTGCAAAGAAACTGCGTTTCGCAGGCCTTTTGAAGAGATTTTCCCGGTAGGCTGTAAGAGCACTGTGCAGAGCGAGTTGTTTCTCAGCTTCCCAAAGAGCTGGAAGCAAGATTCTGTGGGGCCCAAGTCGCCCTTGGAAAGAAGCCTGCGCGTTGTGCCTTTCAGCTCTAGAGCAATGTAGCACACCCAGAGCAGAAGTTCTACTTCAGCCAGATCAGGCCTGCAAAGAAACTGCGTTTCACAGGCCTTTGGAAGAGATGTTCCCGGTAGGCTGTAAGAGCACTGGGCAGAGCGAGTTGTTTCTTAGCTTCCCAAAGAGCTGGAAGCAAGATGCTTTGGGCCCCAAGTCGCCCTTTGGAAAGAAGCCTGCGCGTTGTGCCTTTCAGCTCTAGGGCAATGTAGCACACCCAGAGCAGACGTTGTACTTCATCCAGATCAGGCCTGCAAAGAAACTGCGTTTCACAGGCCTTTGGAAGAGAAGTTCCCGGTAGGCTGTAAGAGCACTGTGCAGAGCGAGCTGTTTCTAAGCTTCCCAAAGAGCTGGAAGCAAGATGCTGTGGGGCCCGTCTCGTCCTTTGGAAAGAAGCCTGCACGATGTGCCTTTCAGCTCTAGGGCAATGTAGCACACCCAGAGCAGAAGTTCTACTTCAGACAGATTAGGCCTGCAAAGAAACTGCGTTTCACAGGCCTTTGGAAGAGATGTTCCCGGTAGGCTGTAAGAGCACTGTGCACAGCGAGTTGTTTCTTAGCTTCCCAAAGAGCTGGAAGCAAGATGCTGTGGGGACCACCTCGCCCTTTGGAAAGAAGCCTGCACGCTGTGCCTTTCAGCTCTAGGGTAATGTAGCACAAGCAGAGCAGAAGTTCTACTTCAGCCAGATCAGGCCTGCAAAGAAACTGCGTTTCACAGGCCTTTGGAAGAGATGTTCCCGGTAGGCTGTAAGAACACTGTGCAGAGCGAGTTGTTTCCCAGCTTCCCAAGAGCTGGAAGCAAGATGCTGTTGGCCCAAAGTCGCCCTTTGGAAAGAAGCCTGCACGTTGTGCCTTTCAGCTCTAGGGCAATGTAGCACACCCAGAGCAGAAGTTCTACTTCAGCCAGATCAGGCCTGCAAAGAAACTGCGTTTCACAGGCCTTTGGAAGAGATGTTCCCGGTAGGCTGTAAGAGCACTGTGCAGAGCGAGTTGTTTCCCACCTTCCCAATAGCTGGAAGCAAGATGCTGTGGGGCCCAACTCGCCCTTGGGAAAGAACCCTGCACGTTGTGCCTTTCAGCTCTAGGGCAATGTAGCACACCCAGAGCAGAAGTTCCACTTCAGCCAGATCAGGCCTGCAAAGAAACTGCGTTTCACAGGCCTTTGGAAGAGATGTTTCCGGTAGGCTGTAAGAGCACTGTGCAGAGCGAGTTGTTTCTCAGCTTCCCAAAGAGCTGGAAGCAAGATTCTGTGGGGCCCAAGTCGCCGTTTGGAAACAAGCCTGCGCGTTGTGCCTTTCAGCTCTAGAGCAATGTAGCACACCCAGAGCAGAAGTTCTACTTCAGCCAGATCAGGCCTGCAAAGAAACTGCGTTTCACAGGCCTTTGGAAGAGATGTTCCCGGTAGGCTGTAAGAGCACTGTGCAGAGCGAGTTGTTTCTCAGCTTCCCAAAGAGCTGGAAGCAAGATTCTGTGGGGCCCAAGTCGCCCTTTGGAAAGACGCCTGCGCGTTGTGCCTTTCAGCTCTAGAGCAATGTAGCACACCCAGAGCAGAAGTTCTACTTCAGCCAGATCAGGCCTGCAAAGAAACTGCGTTCCACAGGCCTTTGGAAGAGATGTTCCCGGTAGGCTGTAAGAGCACTGGGCAGAGCGAGTTGTTTCTTAGCTTCCCAAAGAGCTTGAAGCAAGATGCTGTGGGGCCCAACTCGCCCTTTGGAAAGAAGCCTGCACGTTGTGCCTTTCAGCTCAAGGGCAATGTAGCACACCCAGAGCAGACGTTGTACTTCATCCAGATCAGGCCTACAAAGAAACTGCGTTTCACAGGCCTTTGGAAGAGAAGTTCCCGGTAGGCTGTAAGAGCACTGGGCAGAGCGAGCTGTTTCTTAGCTTCCCAAAGAGCTGGAAGCAAGATGCTGTGGGGCCCGTCTCGCCCTTTGGAAAGAAGCCTGCACGATGTGCCTTTAAGCTCTAGGGCAATGTGGCACACCCAGAGCAGAAGTTCTACTTCAGCCAGATCAGGCCTGCAAAGAAACTGCGTTTCACAGGCCTTTGGAAGAGATGTTCCCGGTAGGCTGTAAGAGCACTGTGCAGAGCGAGTTGTTTCTCAGCTTCCCAAAGAACTGGAAGCAAGATTCTGTGGGGCCCAAGTCGCCCTTTGGAAAGAAGCCTGCGTGTTGTGCCTTTCAGCTCTAGAGCAATGTAGCACACCCAGAGCAGAAGTCCTACTTCAGCCTGATCAGGCCTGCAAAGAAACTGCGTTTCACAGGCCTTTGGAAGAGATGTTCCCGGTAGGCTGTAAGAGCACTGTGCAGAGCGAGTTGTTTCCCAGCTTCCCAAGAGCTGGAAGCAAGATGCTGTGGGGCCCAACTCGCCCTTGGGAAAGAAGCCTGCACGTTGTGCCTTTCAGCTCTAGGGCAATGTAGCACACCCAGAGCAGAAGTTCTACTTCAGCCAGATCAGGCCTGCAAAGGAACTGCGTTTCACAGGCCTTTGGAAGAGATGTTCCCGGTAGGCTGTAAGAGCACTGTGCAGAGCGAGTTGTTTCTTAGCTTCCCAAAGAGCTGGAAGCAAGATGCAGTGGGTCCCAACTCGCCCTTTGGACAGAATCCTGCACGTTGTGCCTTTCAGCTCTAGGGCAATGTAGCACACCCAGAGCAGAAGTTCTACTTCAGCCAGATCAGGCCTGCAAAGAAACTGCGTTTCACAGGCCTTTGTTGAGATGTTCCCCGTAGGCTGTAAGAGCACTGTGCAGAGCGAGTTGTTTCTTACCTTCCCAAAGAGCTGGAAGCAAGATGCTGTGGGGCCAAGTTTCCCTTTGGAAAGAAGCCTGCACTTTGTGCCTTTCAGCTCTAGGGAAATGTAGCACAGCCAGAGCAGAAGTTCTACTTAGGGCAGATAAGGCCTGCGAAGAAAATGCGTTTCACAGGCCTTTGGAAGAGATGTTCCCGGTAGGCTGTAAGAGCACTGTGCAGAGCGAGTTGTTTCTTAGCTTCCCAAAGAGCTGGAAGCAAGATGCTGTGGGGCCTATCTCGCCCTTTGGAAAGAAGCCTGCACGCTGTGCCTTTCAGCTCTAGGGTAATGTAGCACAAGCAGAGCAGAAGTTCTACTTCAGCCAGATCAGGCCTGCAAAGAAACTGCGTTTCACAGGCCTTTGGAAGAGATGTTCCCGGTAGGCTGTAAGAGCACTGTGCAGAGCGAGTTGTTTCCCAGCTTCCCAATATCTGGAAGCAAGATGCTGTGGGACCAAACTCGCCCTTGGGAAAGAAGCCTGCACGTTGTGCCTTTCAGCTCTAGGGCAATGTAGCACACCCAGAGCAGAAGTTGCACTTCAGCCAGATCAGGCCTGCGAAGAAACTGCGTTTCACAGGCCTTTGGAAGAGATGTTCCCGGTAGGCTGTAAGAGCACAGTGCAGAGCGAGTTGTTTCTTAGCTTCCCAAAGAGCTGGAAGCAAGATGCTGTGGGGCCCAACTCGCCCTTTGGAAAGAAGCCTGCACGTTGTGGCTCTAAGCTCTAGGGCAATGTAGCACACCCAGAGCAGAAGTTCTACTTCAGCCAGATCAGGCCTGCAAAGAAACTGCGTTTCACAGGCCTTTGGAAGAGATGTTCCCGGTAGGCTGTAAGAGCACTGTGCAGAGCGAGCTGTTTCTTAGCTTCCCAAAGAGCTGGAAGCAAGATTCTGTGGGGCCCATCTCGCCCTTTGGAAAGAATCCTGCACGATGTGCCTTTCAGCTCTAGGGCAATGTAGCACACCCAGAGCAGAAGTTCTTCTTCAGCCAGATCAGGCCTGCAAAGAAACTGCATTTCACAGGCCTTTGGAAGAGATGTTCCCGGTAGGCTGTAAGAGCACAGTGCAGAGCGAGTTGTTTCTTAGCTTCCCAAAGAGCTGGAAGCAAGATGCTGTGGGGCCCAACTCGCCCTTTGGAAAGAAGCCTGCACGTTGTGGCTCTAAGCTCTAGGGCAATGTAGCACACCCAGAGCAGAAGTTCTACTTCAGCCAGATCAGGCCTGCAAAGAAACTGCGTTTCACAGGCCTTTGGAAGAGATGTTTCCGGTAGGCTGTAAGAGCACTGTGCAGAGCGAGTTGTTTCTTAGCTTCCCAAAGAGCTGGAAGCAAGATTCTGTGGGGCCCAAGTCGCCCTTTGGAAAGAAGCCTGCGCGTTGTGCCTTCCAGCTCTAGGGCAATGTAGCACACCCAGAGCAGAAGTTCTACTTCAGCCAGATCAGGCCTGCAAAGAAACTGCGTTTCACAGGCCTTTGGAAGAGATGTTCCCTGTAGGCTGTAAGAGCACTGTGCAGAGCGAGCTGTTTCTTAGCTTCCCAAAGAGCTGGAAGCAAGATGCTGTGGGGCCCATCTCGCCCTTTGGAAAGAATCCTGCACGATGTGCCTTTCAGCTCTAGGGCAATGTAGCACACCCAGACCAGAAGTTCTACTTCAGCCAGATCAGGCCTGCAAAGAAACGCCGTTTCACAGGCCTTTGGAAGAGATTTTCCCGGTAGGCTGTAAGAGCACTGTGCAGAGCGAGTTTTTTCCCAGCTTCCCAAAGAGCTGGAAGCAAGATGCTGTGGGGCCCCACTCGCCCTTGGGAAAGAACCCTGCACGTTGTGCCTTTCAGCTCTAGGGCAATGTAGCACACCCAGAGCAGAAGTTCTACTTCAGCCAGATCAGGCCTGCAAAGAAACTGCGTTTCACAGGCCTTTGGAAGAGATGTTCCCGGTAGGCTGTAAGAGCACTGTGCAGAGCGAGTTGTTTCTTAGCTTCCCAAAGAGCTGGAAGCAAGATTCTGTGAGGCCCAACTCGCCCTTTGGAAAGAAGCCTGCACGTTGTGCCTTTCAGCTCTAGGGCAATGTAGCACACCCAGAGCAGAAGTTCTACTTCATCCAGATCAGGCCTGCAAAGAAACTGCGTTTCACAGGCCTTTGGAAGAGATGTTCCCGCTAGACTGTAAGAGCACTGTGCAGAGCGAGTTGTTTCCCAGCTTCCCAATATCTGGAAGCAAGATGCTGTGGGACCAAACTCGCCCTTGGGAAAGAAGCCTGCACGTTGAGCCTTTCAGCTCTAGGGCAATGTAGCACACCCAGAGCAGAAGTTCTTCTTCAGCAAGATCAGGCCTGCAAAGAAACTGCATTTCACAGGCCTTTGGAAGAGATGTTCCCGGTAGGCTGTAAGAGCACAGTGCAGAGCGATTTGTTTCTTAGCTTCCCAAAGAGCTGGAAGCAAGATGCTGTGGGGCCCAACTCGCCCTTTGGAAAGAAGCCTGCACGTTGTGGCTCTAAGCTCTAGGGCAATGTAGCACACCCAGAGCAGAAGTTCTACTTCAGCCAGATCAGGCCTGCAAAGAAACTGCGTTTCACAGGCCTTTGGAAGAGATGTTTCCGGTAGGCTGTAAGAGCACTGTGCAGAGCGAGTTGTTTCTTAGCTTCCCAAAGAGCTGGAAGCAAGATTCTGTGGGGCCCAAGTCGCCCTTTGGACAGAAGCCTGCGCGTTGTGCCTTCCAGCTCTAGGGCAATGTAGCACCCCCAGAGCAGAAGTTCTACTTCAGCCAGATCAGGCCTGCAAAGAAACTGCGTTTCACAGGCCTTTGGAAGAGATGTTCCCGGTAGGCTGTAAGAGCACTGTGCAGAGCGAGTTGTTTCTTAGCTTCCCAAAGAGCTGGAAGCAAGATGCTGTGGGGCCAAGTCTCCCTTTGGAAAGAAGCCTGCACTTTGTGCCTTTCAGCTCTAGGGAAAGGTAGCACACCGAGAGCAGAAGTTCTACTTCAGCCAGATCAGGCCTGCAAAGAAACTGCGTTTCACAGGCCTTTGGAAGAGATGTTCCCGGTAGGCTGTAAGAGCACTGTGCAGAGCGAGTTGTTTCCCAGCTTCCCAATAGCTGGAAGCAAGATGCTGTAGGGCCCAACTCGCCCTTGGGAAAGAACCCTGCACGTTGTGCCTTTCAGCTCTAGAGCAATGTAGCACACCCAGAGCAGAAGTTCTACTTCAGCCAGATCAGGCCTGCAAAGAAACTGCGTTTCACAGGCCTTTGGAAGAGATGTTCCCGGTAGGCTGTAAGAGCACTGTGCAGAGTGAGTTGTTTCTTAGCTTCCCAAAGAGCTGGAAGCAAGATGCTGTATGGCCCAACTCGCCCTTTGGAAAGAAGCCTGCACGTTGTGCCTTTCAGCTCTAGGGCAATGTAGCACACCCAGAGCAGAAGTTCTACTTCATCCAGCTCAGGCCTGCAAAGAAACTGCGTTTCACAGGCCTTTGGAAGAGATGTTTCCGGTAGGCTGTAAGAGCACTGTGCAGAGCGAGTTGTTTCTCAGCTTCCCAAAGAGCTGGAAGCAAGATTCTGTGGGTCCCAAGTCGCCCTTTGGAAAGAAGACTGCGCGTTGTGCCTTTCAGCTCTAGAGCAATGTAGCACACCCAGAGCAGAAGTTCTACTTCAGCCAGATCAGGCCTGCAAAGAAACTGCGTTTCACAGGCCTTTGGAAGAGATGTTCCCGGCAGGCTGTAAGAGCACTGTGCAGAGCGAGTTGTTTCTCAGCTTCCCAAAGAGCTGGAAGCAAGATTCTGTGGGGCCCAAGTCGCCCTTTGGAAAGAAGCCTGCGCGTTGTGCCTTTCAGCTCTAGAGCAATGTAGCACACCCAGAGCAGAAGTTCTACTTCAGCCAGATCAGGCCTGCAAAGAAACTGCATTTCACAGGCCTTTGGAAGAGATGTTCCCGGTAGGCTGTAAGAGCACTGGGCAGAGCGAGTTGTTTCTTAGCTTCCCAAAGAGCTGGAAGCAAGATGCTTTGGGCCCCAACTCGCCCTTTGGAAAGAAGCCTGCGCGTTGTGCCTTTCAGCTCTAGGGCAATGTAGCACACCCAGAGCAGACGTTGTACTTCATCCAGATCAGGCCTGCAAAGAAACTGCGTTTCACAGGCCTTTGGAAGAGAAGTTCCCGGTAGGCTGTAAGAGCACTGTGCAGAGCGAGCTGTTTCTTAGCTTCCCAAAGAGCAGGAAGCAAGATGCTGTGGGGCCCGTCTCGCCCTTTGGAAAGAAGCCTGCACGATGTGCCTTTCAGCTCTAGGGCAATGTGGCACACCCAGAGCAGAAGTTTTACTTCAGCCAGATCAGGCCTGCAAAGAAACTGCGTTTCGCAGGCCTTTTGAAGAGATTTTCCCGGTAGGCTGTAAGAGCACTGTGCAGAGCGAGTTGTTTCTCAGCTTCCCAAAGAGCTGGAAGCAAGATTCTGTGGGGCCCAAGTCGCCCTTGGAAAGAAGCCTGCGCGTTGTGCCTTTCAGCTCTAGAGCAATGTAGCACACCCAGAGCAGAAGTTCTACTTCAGCCAGATCAGGCCTGCAAAGAAACTGCGTTTCACAGGCCTTTGGAAGAGATGTTCCCGGTAGGCTGTAAGAGCACTGGGCAGAGCGAGTTGTTTCTTAGCTTCCCAAAGAGCTGGAAGCAAGATGCTTTGGGCCCCAAGTCGCCCTTTGGAAAGAAGCCTGCGCGTTGTGCCTTTCAGCTCTAGGGCAATGTAGCACACCCAGAGCAGACGTTGTACTTCATCCAGATCAGGCCTGCAAAGAAACTGCGTTTCACAGGCCTTTGGAAGAGAAGTTCCCGGTAGGCTGTAAGAGCACTGTGCAGAGCGAGCTGTTTCTAAGCTTCCCAAAGAGCTGGAAGCAAGATGCTGTGGGGCCCGTCTCGTCCTTTGGAAAGAAGCCTGCACGATGTGCCTTTCAGCTCTAGGGCAATGTAGCACACCCAGAGCAGAAGTTCTACTTCAGACAGATTAGGCCTGCAAAGAAACTGCGTTTCACAGGCCTTTGGAAGAGATGTTCCCGGTAGGCTGTAAGAGCACTGTGCACAGCGAGTTGTTTCTTAGCTTCCCAAAGAGCTGGAAGCAAGATGCTGTGGGGACCACCTCGCCCTTTGGAAAGAAGCCTGCACGCTGTGCCTTTCAGCTCTAGGGTAATGTAGCACAAGCAGAGCAGAAGTTCTACTTCAGCCAGATCAGGCCTGCAAAGAAACTGCGTTTCACAGGCCTTTGGAAGAGATGTTCCCGGTAGGCTGTAAGAACACTGTGCAGAGCGAGTTGTTTCCCAGCTTCCCAAGAGCTGGAAGCAAGATGCTGTTGGCCCAAAGTCGCCCTTTGGAAAGAAGCCTGCACGTTGTGCCTTTCAGCTCTAGGGCAATGTAGCACACCCAGAGCAGAAGTTCTACTTCAGCCAGATCAGGCCTGCAAAGAAACTGCGTTTCACAGGCCTTTGGAAGAGATGTTCCCGGTAGGCTGTAAGAGCACTGTGCAGAGCGAGTTGTTTCCCACCTTCCCAATAGCTGGAAGCAAGATGCTGTGGGGCCCAACTCGCCCTTGGGAAAGAACCCTGCACGTTGTGCCTTTCAGCTCTAGGGCAATGTAGCACACCCAGAGCAGAAGTTCCACTTCAGCCAGATCAGGCCTGCAAAGAAACTGCGTTTCACAGGCCTTTGGAAGAGATGTTTCCGGTAGGCTGTAAGAGCACTGTGCAGAGCGAGTTGTTTCTCAGCTTCCCAAAGAGCTGGAAGCAAGATTCTGTGGGGCCCAAGTCGCCGTTTGGAAACAAGCCTGCGCGTTGTGCCTTTCAGCTCTAGAGCAATGTAGCACACCCAGAGCAGAAGTTCTACTTCAGCCAGATCAGGCCTGCAAAGAAACTGCGTTTCACAGGCCTTTGGAAGAGATGTTCCCGGTAGGCTGTAAGAGCACTGTGCAGAGCGAGTTGTTTCTCAGCTTCCCAAAGAGCTGGAAGCAAGATTCTGTGGGGCCCAAGTCGCCCTTTGGAAAGACGCCTGCGCGTTGTGCCTTTCAGCTCTAGAGCAATGTAGCACACCCAGAGCAGAAGTTCTACTTCAGCCAGATCAGGCCTGCAAAGAAACTGCGTTTCACAGGCCTTTGGAAGAGATGTTCCCGGTAGGCTGTAAGAGCACTGGGCAGAGCGAGTTGTTTCTTAGCTTCCCAAAGAGCTTGAAGCAAGATGCTTTGGGGCCCAACTCGCCCTTTGGAAAGAAGCCTGCACGTTGTGCCTTTCAGCTCAAGGGCAATGTAGCACACCCAGAGCAGACGTTGTACTTCATCCAGATCAGGCCTACAAAGAAACTGCGTTTCACAGGCCTTTGGAAGAGAAGTTCCCGGTAGGCTGTAAGAGCACTGGGCAGAGCGAGCTGTTTCTCAGCTTCCCAAAGAGCTGGAAGCAAGATGCTGTGGGGCCCGTCTCGCCCTTTGGAAAGAAGCCTGCACGATGTGCCTTTCAGCTCTAGGGCAATGTGGCACACCCAGAGCAGAAGTTCTACTTCAGCCAGATCAGGCCTGCAAAGAAACTGCGTTTCACAGGCCTTTGGAAGAGATGTTCCCGGTAGGCTGTAAGAGCACTGTGCAGAGCGAGTTGTTTCTCAGCTTCCCAAAGAACTGGAAGCAAGATTCTGTGGGGCCCAAGTCGCCCTTTGGAAAGAAGCCTGCGCGTTGTGCCTTTCAGCTCTAGAGCAATGTAGCACACCCAGAGCAGAAGTCCTACTTCAGCCTGATCAGGCCTGCAAAGAAACTGCGTTTCACAGGCCTTTGGAAGAGATGTTCCCGGTAGGCTGTAAGAGCACTGTGCAGAGCGAGTTGTTTCCCAGCTTCCCAAGAGCTGGAAGCAAGATGCTGTGGGGCCCAACTCGCCCTTGGGAAAGAAGCCTGCACGTTGTGCCTTTCAGCTCTAGGGCAATGTAGCACACCCAGAGCAGAAGTTCTACTTCAGCCAGATCAGGCCTGCAAAGGAACTGCGTTTCACAGGCCTTTGGAAGAGATGTTCCCGGTAGGCTGTAAGAGCACTGTGCAGAGCGAGTTGTTTCTTAGCTTCCCAAAGAGCTGGAAGCAAGATGCAGTGGGTCCCAACTCGCCCTTTGGACAGAATCCTGCACGTTGTGCCTTTCAGCTCTAGGGCAATGTAGCACACCCAGAGCAGAAGTTCTACTTCAGCCAGATCAGGCCTGCAAAGAAACTGCGTTTCACAGGCCTTTGTTGAGATGTTCCCCGTAGGCTGTAAGAGCACTGTGCAGAGCGAGTTGTTTCTTACCTTCCCAAAGAGCTGGAAGCAAGATGCTGTGGGGCCAAGTTTCCCTTTGGAAAGAAGCCTGCACTTTGTGCCTTTCAGCTCTAGGGAAATGTAGCACAGCCAGAGCAGAAGTTCTACTTAGGGCAGATAAGGCCTGCGAAGAAAATGCGTTTCACAGGCCTTTGGAAGAGATGTTCCCGGTAGGCTGTAAGAGCACAGTGCAGAGCGAGTTGTTTCTTAGCTTCCCAAAGAGCTGGAAGCAAGATGCTGTGGGGCCTATCTCGCCCTTTGGAAAGAAGCCTGCACGCTGTGCCTTTCAGCTCTAGGGTAATGTAGCACAAGCAGAGCAGAAGTTCTACTTCAGCCAGATCAGGCCTGCAAAGAAACTGCGTTTCACAGGCCTTTGGAAGAGATGTTCCCGGTAGGCTGTAAGAGCACTGTGCAGAGCGAGTTGTTTCCCAGCTTCCCAATATCTGGAAGCAAGATGCTGTGGGACCAAACTCGCCCTTGGGAAAGAAGCCTGCACGTTGTGCCTTTCAGCTCTAGGGCAATGTAGCACACCCAGAGCAGAAGTTGCACTTCAGCCAGATCAGGCCTGCGAAGAAACTGCGTTTCACAGGCCTTTGGAAGAGATGTTCCCGGTAGGCTGTAAGAGCACAGTGCAGAGCGAGTTGTTTCTTAGCTTCCCAAAGAGCTGGAAGCAAGATGCTGTGGGGCCCAACTCGCCCTTTGGAAAGAAGCCTGCACGTTGTGGCTCTAAGCTCTAGGGCAATGTAGCACACCCAGAGCAGAAGTTCTACTTCAACCAGATCAGGCCTGCAAAGAAACTGCGTTTCACAGGCCTTTGGAAGAGATGTTTCCGGTAGGCTGTAAGAGCACTGTGCAGAGCGAGTTGTTTCTTAGCTTCCCAAAGAGCTGGAAGCAAGATTCTGTGGGGCCCAAGTCGCCCTTTGGAAAGAAGCCTGCATGTTGTGCCTTCCAGCTCTAGGGCAATGTAGCACACCCAGAGCAGAAGTTCTACTTCAGCCAGATCAGGCCTGCAAAGAAACTGCGTTTCACAGGCCTTTGGAAGAGATGTTCCCGGTAGGCTGTAAGAGCACTGTGCAGAGCGAGCTGTTTCTTAGCTTCCCAAAGTGCTGGAAGCAAGATTCTGTGGGGCCCATCTCGCCCTTTGGAAAGAATCCTGCACGATGTGCCTTTCAGCTCCAGGGCAATGTTGCACACCCAGACCAGAAGTTCTACTTCAGCCAGATCAGGCCTGCCAAGAAACGCCGTTTCACAGGCCTTTGCAAGAGATTTTCCCGGTAGGCTGTAAGAGCACTGTGCAGAGCGTGTTTTTTCCCAGCTTCCCAAAGAGCTGGAAGCAAGATGCTGTGGGACCCAACTCGCCCTTGGGAAAGAACCCTGCACGTTGTGCCTTTCAGCTCTAGGGCAATGTAGCACACCCAGAGCAGAAGTTCTACTTCAGCCAGATCAGGCCTGCAAAGAAACTGCGTTTCACAGGCCTTTGGAAGAGAAGTTCCCGGTAGGCTGTAAGAGCACTGTGCAGAGCGAGCTGTTTCTTAGCTTCCCAAAGAGCTGGAAGCAAGATGCTGTGGGGCCCGTCTCGCCCTTTGGAAAGAAGCCTGCACGATGTGCCTTTCAGCTCTAGGGCAATGTGGCACACCCAGAGCAGAAGTTCTACTTCAGCCAGATCAGGCCTGCAAAGAAACTGCGTTTCACAGGCCTTTGGAAGAGATGTTCCCGTTAGGCTGTAAGAGCACTGTGCAGAGCGAGTTGTTTCCCAGCTTCCCAAGAGCTGGAAGCAAGATGCTGTGGGACCCAACTCGCCCTTGGGAAAGAAGCCTGCACGTTGTGCCTTTCAGCTCTAGGGCAATGTAGCACACCCAGAGCAGAAGTTCTACTTCAGCCAGATCAGGCCTGCAAAGAAACTGCGTTTCACAGGCCTTTGGAAGAGTTGTTCCCGGCAGGCTGTAAGAGCACTGTGCAGAGCGAGTTGTTTCTCAGCTTCCCAAAGATCTGGAAGCAAGATTCTGTGGGGCCCAAGTCGCCCTTTGGAAAGAAGCCTGCGCGTTGTGCCTTTCAGCTCTAGAGCAATGTAGCACACCCAGAGCAGAAGTTCTACTTCAGCCAGATCAGGCCTGCGAAGAAACTGCGTTTCACAGGCCTTTGGAAGAGATGTTCCCGGTAGGCTGTAAGAGCACTGGGCAGAGCGAGTTGTTTCTTAGCTTCCCAAAGAGCTGGAAGCAAGATGCTTTGGGCCCCAACTCGCCCTTTGGATAGAAGCCTGCGCGTTGTGCCTTTCAGCTCTAGGGCAATGTAGCACACCCAGAGCAGACGTTGTACTTCATCCAGATCAGGCCTGCAAAGAAACTGCGTTTCACAGGCCTTTGGAAGAGAAGTTCCCGGTAGGCTGTAAGAGCACTGTGCAGAGCGAGCTGTTTCTTAGCTTCCCAAAGAGCAGGAAGCAAGATGCTGTGGGGCCCGTCTCGCCCTTTGTAAAGAAGCCTGCACGATGTGCCTTTCAGCTCTAGGGCAATGTGGCACACCCAGAGCAGAAGTTCTACTTCAGCCAGATCAGGCCTGCAAAGAAACTGCGTTTCACAGGCCTTTGGAAGAGATGTTCCCGGTAGGCTGTAAGAGCACTGTGCAGAGCGAGTTGTTTCTTAGCTTCCCAAAGAGCTGGAAGCAAGATGCAGTGGGTCCCAACTCGCCCTTTGGACAGAATCCTGCACGTTGTGCCTTTCAGCTCTAGGGCAATGTAGCACACCCAGAGCAGAAGTTCTACTTCAGCCAGATCAGGCCTGCAAAGAAACTGCGTTTCACAGGCCTTTGTTGAGATGTTCCCCGTAGGCTGTAAGAGCACTGTGCAGAGCGAGTTGTTTCTTACCTTCCCAAAGAGCTGGAAGCAAGATGCTGTGGGGCCAAGTTTCCCTTTGGAAAGAAGCCTGCACTTTGTGCCTTTCAGCTCTAGGGAAATGTAGCACAGCCAGAGCAGAAGTTCTACTTAGGGCAGATAAGGCCTGCGAAGAAAATGCGTTTCACAGGCCTTTGGAAGAGATGTTCCCGGTAGGCTGTAAGAGCACAGTGCAGAGCGAGTTGTTTCTTAGCTTCCCAAAGAGCTGGAAGCAAGATGCTGTGGGGCCTATCTCGCCCTTTGGAAAGAAGCCTGCACGCTGTGCCTTTCAGCTCTAGGGTAATGTAGCACAAGCAGAGCAGAAGTTCTACTTCAGCCAGATCAGGCCTGCAAAGAAACTGCGTTTCACAGGCCTTTGGAAGAGATGTTCCCGGTAGGCTGTAAGAGCACTGTGCAGAGCGAGTTGTTTCCCAGCTTCCCAATATCTGGAAGCAAGATGCTGTGGGACCAAACTCGCCCTTGGGAAAGAAGCCTGCACGTTGTGCCTTTCAGCTCTAGGGCAATGTAGCACACCCAGAGCAGAAGTTGCACTTCAGCCAGATCAGGCCTGCGAAGAAACTGCGTTTCACAGGCCTTTGGAAGAGATGTTCCCGGTAGGCTGTAAGAGCACAGTGCAGAGCGAGTTGTTTCTTAGCTTCCCAAAGAGCTGGAAGCAAGATGCTGTGGGGCCCAACTCGCCCTTTGGAAAGAAGCCTGCACGTTGTGGCTCTAAGCTCTAGGGCAATGTAGCACACCCAGAGCAGAAGTTCTACTTCAACCAGATCAGGCCTGCAAAGAAACTGCGTTTCACAGGCCTTTGGAAGAGATGCTTCCGGTAGGCTGTAAGAGCACTGTGCAGAGCGAGTTGTTTCTTAGCTTCCCAAAGAGCTGGAAGCAAGATTCTGTGGGGCCCAAGTCGCCCTTTGGAAAGAAGCCTGCATGTTGTGCCTTCCAGCTCTAGGGCAATGTAGCACACCCAGAGCAGAAGTTCTACTTCAGCCAGATCAGGCCTGCAAAGAAACTGCGTTTCACAGGCCTTTGGAAGAGATGTTCCCGGTAGGCTGTAAGAGCACTGTGCAGAGCGAGCTGTTTCTTAGCTTCCCAAAGTGCTGGAAGCAAGATTCTGTGGGGCCCATCTCGCCCTTTGGAAAGAATCCTGCACGATGTGCCTTTCAGCTCCAGGGCAATGTTGCACACCCAGACCAGAAGTTCTACTTCAGCCAGATCAGGCCTGCCAAGAAACGCCGTTTCACAGGCCTTTGCAAGAGATTTTCCCGGTAGGCTGTAAGAGCACTGTGCAGAGCGTGTTTTTTCCCAGCTTCCCAAAGAGCTGGAAGCAAGATGCTGTGGGACCCAACTCGCCCTTGGGAAAGAACCCTGCACGTTGTGCCTTTCAGCTCTAGGGCAATGTAGCACACCCAGAGCAGAAGTTCTACTTCAGCCAGATCAGGCCTGCAAAGAAACTGCGTTTCACAGGCCTTTGGAAGAGAAGTTCCCGGTAGGCTGTAAGAGCACTGTGCAGAGCGAGCTGTTTCTTAGCTTCCCAAAGAGCTGGAAGCAAGATGCTGTGGGGCCCGTCTCGCCCTTTGGAAAGAAGCCTGCACGATGTGCCTTTCAGCTCTAGGGCAATGTGGCACACCCAGAGCAGAAGTTCTACTTCAGCCAGATCAGGCCTGCAAAGAAACTGCGTTTCACAGGCCTTTGGAAGAGATGTTCCCGTTAGGCTGTAAGAGCACTGTGCAGAGCGAGTTGTTTCCCAGCTTCCCAAGAGCTGGAAGCAAGATGCTGTGGGACCCAACTCGCCCTTGGGAAAGAAGCCTGCACGTTGTGCCTTTCAGCTCTAGGGCAATGTAGCACACCCAGAGCAGAAGTTCTACTTCAGCCAGATCAGGCCTGCAAAGAAACTGCGTTTCACAGGCCTTTGGAAGAGTTGTTCCCGGCAGGCTGTAAGAGCACTGTGCAGAGCGAGTTGTTTCTCAGCTTCCCAAAGATCTGGAAGCAAGATTCTGTGGGGCCCAAGTCGCCCTTTGGAAAGAAGCCTGCGCGTTGTGCCTTTCAGCTCTAGAGCAATGTAGCACACCCAGAGCAGAAGTTCTACTTCAGCCAGATCAGGCCTGCGAAGAAACTGCGTTTCACAGGCCTTTGGAAGAGATGTTCCCGGTAGGCTGTAAGAGCACTGGGCAGAGCGAGTTGTTTCTTAGCTTCCCAAAGAGCTGGAAGCAAGATGCTTTGGGCCCCAACTCGCCCTTTGGATAGAAGCCTGCGCGTTGTGCCTTTCAGCTCTAGGGCAATGTAGCACACCCAGAGCAGACGTTGTACTTCATCCAGATCAGGCCTGCAAAGAAACTGCGTTTCACAGGCCTTTGGAAGAGAAGTTCCCGGTAGGCTGTAAGAGCACTGTGCAGAGCGAGCTGTTTCTTAGCTTCCCAAAGAGCAGGAAGCAAGATGCTGTGGGGCCCGTCTCGCCCTTTGTAAAGAAGCCTGCACGATGTGCCTTTCAGCTCTAGGGCAATGTGGCACACCCAGAGCAGAAGTTCTACTTCAGCCAGATCAGGCCTGCAAAGAAACTGCGTTTCGCAGGCCTTTTGAAGAGATGTTCCCGGTAGGCTGTAAGAGCACTGTGCAGAGCGAGTTGTTTCTCAGCTTCCCAAAGAGCTGGAAGCAAGATTCTGTGGGGCCAAGTTTCCCTTTGGAAAGAAGCCTGCACTTTGTGCCTTTCACCTCTAGGGAAATGTAGCACACCCAGAGCAGAAGTTCTACTTAGGGCAGATAAGGCCTGGGAAGAAAATGCGTTTCACAGGCCTTTGGAAGAGATGTTCCCGGTAGGCTGTAAGAGCACTGTGCAGAGCGAGTTGTTTCTTAGCTTCCCAAAGAGCTGTAAGCAAGATGCGGTGGGGCATATCTCGCCCTTTGGAAAGAAGCCTGCACGCTGTGCCTTTCAGCTCTAGGGTAATGTAGCACAAGCAGAGCAGAAGTTCTACTTCAGCCAGATCAGGCCTGCAAACAAACTGCGTTTCACAGGCCTTTGGAAGACATGTTCCCGGTAGGCTGTAAGAGCACTGTGCAGAGCGAGTTGTTTCCCAGCTTCCCAAGAGCTGGAAGCAAGATGCTGTGGGGCCAAAGTCGCCCTTTGGAAAGAAGACTGCACGTTGTGCCTTTCAGCTCTAGGGCAATGTAGCACACCCAGAGCAGAAGTTTTACTTCGCCAGATCAGGCCTGCAAAGAAACTGCGTTTCACAGGCCTTTGGAAGAGATGTTCCCGGTAGGCTGTAAGAGCACAGTGCAGAGCGAGTTGTTTCTTAGCTTCCCAAAGAGCTGGAAGCAAGATGCTGTGAGGCCCAACTCGCCCTTTGGAAAGAAGCCTGCACGTTGTGCCTTTCAGCTCTAGGGCAATGTAGCACACCCAGAGCAGAAGTTCTACTTCAGCCAGATCAGGCCTGCAAAGAAACTGCGTTTCACAGGCCTTTGGAAGAGATGTTCCCGGTAGGCTGTAAGAGCACTGTGCAGAGCGAGTTGTTTCCCAGCTTCCCAATAGCTGGAAGCAAGATGCTGTTGGCCCAAAGTCGCCCTTTGGAAAGAAGCCTGCACGTTGTGCCTTTCAGCTCTAGGGCAATGTAGCACACCCAGAGCAGAAGTTGTACTTCAGCAAGAGCAGGCCTGCGAAGAATCTGCGTTTCACAGGCCTTTGGAAGAGATGTTCCCGGTAGGCTGTAAGAGCACTGTGCAGAGCGAGTTGTTTCTTAGCTTCAAAAAGAGCTGGAGGCAAGATGCTGTGGGGCCCAAGTCGCCCTTTGGAAAGAAGCCTGCACGTTGTGCCTTTCAGCTCTAGAGCAATGTAGCACACCCAGAGCAGAAGTTCTACTTCAGCCAGATCAGGCCTTCAAAGAAACTGCGTTTCACAGGCCTTTGGAAGAGATGTTCACGGTAGGCTGTAAGAGCACTGTGCAGAGCGAGTTTTTTCCCAGCTTCCCAAAGAGTTGGAAGCAAGATGCTGTGGGGCCAAGTATCCCTTTGGAAAGAAGCCTGCACTTTGTGCCTTTCAGCTCTAGGGAAATGTAGCACACCCAGAGCAGAAGTTCTACTTAGGGCAGATAAGGCCTGCGAAGAAACTGCGTTTCACAGGCCTTTGGAAGTGATGTTCCCGGTAGGCTGTAAGAGCACTGTGCAGAGCGAGTTGTTTCTTAGCTTCCCAAAGAGCTGGAAGCAAGATGCTGTGGGGCCCAACTCGCCCTTTGGAAAGAAGCCTGCACGTTGTGGCTCTAAGCTCTAGGGCAATGTAGCACACCCAGAGCAGAAGTTCTACTTCAGCCAGATCAGGCCTGCAAAGAAACTGCGTTTCACAGGCCTTTGGAAGAGATGTTTCCGGTAGGCTGTAAGAGCACTGTGCAGAGCGAGTTGTTTCTTAGCTTCCCAAAGAGCTGGAAGCAAGATTCTGTGGGGCCCAAGTCGCCCTTTGGAAAGAAGCCTGCATGTTGTGCCTTCCAGCTCTAGGGCAATGTAGCACACCCAGAGCAGAAGTTCTACTTCAGCCAGATCAGGCCTGCAAAGAAACTGCGTTTCACAGGCCTTTGGAAGAGATGTTCCCGGTAGGCTGTAAGAGCACTGTGCAGAGCGAGCTGTTTCTTAGCTTCCCAAAGAGCTGGAAGCAAGATTCCGTGGGGCCCATCTCGCCCTTTGGAAAGAATCCTGCACGATGTGCCTTTCAGCTCTAGGGCAATGTTGCACACCCAGACCAGAAGTTCTACTTCAGCCACATCAGGCCTGCCAAGAAACGCCGTTTCACAGGCCTTTGCAAGAGATTTTCCCGGTAGGCTGTAAGAGCACTGTGCAGAGCGAGTTTTTTCCCAGCTTCCCAAAGAGCTGGAAGCAAGATGCTGTGGGACCCAACTCGCCCTTGGGAAAGAACCCTGCACGTTGTGCCTTTCAGCTCTAGGGCAATGTAGCACACCCAGAGCAGAAGTTCTACTTCAGCCAGATCAGGCCTGCAAAGAAACTGCGTTTCACAGGCCTTTGGAAGAGAAGTTCCCGGTAGGCTGTAAGAGCACTGTGCAGAGCGAGCTGTTTCTTAGGTTCCCAAAGAGCTGGAAGCAAGATGCTGTGGGGCCCGTCTCGCCCTTTGGAAAGAAGCCTGCACGATGTGCCTTTCAGCTCTAGGGCAATGTGGCACACCCAGAGCAGAAGTTCTACTTCAGCCAGATCAGGCCTGCAAAGAAACTGCGTTTCACAGGCCTTTGGAAGAGATGTTCCCGTTAGGCTGTAAGAGCACTGTGCAGAGCGAGTTGTTTCCCAGCTTCCCAAGAGCTGGAAGCAAGATGCTGTGGGACCCAACTCGCCCTTGGGAAAGAAGACTGCACGTTGTGCCTTTCAGCTCTAGGGCAATGTAGCACACCCAGAGCAGAAGTTCTACTTCAGCCAGATCAGGCCTGCAAAGAAACTGCGTTTCACAGGCCTTTGGAAGAGATGTTCCCGGCAGGCTGTAAGAGCACTGTGCAGAGCGAGTTGTTTCTCAGCTTCCCAAAGATCTGGAAGCAAGATTCTGTGGGGCCAAGTTTCCCTTTGGAAAGAAGCCTGCACTTTGTGCCTTTCACCTCTAGGGAAATGTAGCACACCCAGAGCAGAAGTTCTACTTAGGGCAGATAAGGCCTGGGAAGAAAATGCGTTTCACAGGCCTTTGGAAGAGATGTTCCCGGTAGGCTGTAAGAGCACTGTGCAGAGCGAGTTGTTTCTTAGCTTCCCAAAGAGCTGTAAGCAAGATGCGGTGGGGCCTATCTCGCCCTTTGGAAAGAAGCCTGCACGCTGTGCCTTTCAGCTCTAGGGTAATGTAGCACAAGCAGAGCAGAAGTTCTACTTCAGCCAGATCAGGCCTGCAAACAAACTGCGTTTCACAGTCCTTTGGAAGAGATGTTCCCGGTAGGCTGTAAGAGCACTGTGCAGAGCGAGTTGTTTCCCAGCTTCCCAAGAGCTGGAAGCAAGATGCTGTGGGGCCAAAGTCGCCCTTTGGAAAGAAGACTGCACGTTGTGCCTTTCAGCTCTAGGGCAATGTAGCACACCCAGAGCAGAAGTTCTACTTCAGCCAGATCAGGCCTGCAAAGAAACTGCGTTTCACAGGCCTTTGGAAGAGATGTTCCCGGTAGGCTGTAAGAGCACAGTGCAGAGCGAGTTGTTTCTTAGCTTCCCAAAGAGCTGGAAGCAAGATGCTGTGAGGCCCAACTCGCCCTTTGGAAAGAAGCCTGCACGTTGTGCCTTTCAGCTCTAGGGCAATGTAGCACACCCAGAGCAGAAGTTCTACTTCAGCCAGATCAGGCCTGCAAAGAAACTGCGTTTCACAGGCCTTTGGAAGAGATGTTCCAGGTAGGCTGTAAGAGCACTGTGCAGAGCGAGTTGTTTCCCAGCTTCCCAATAGCTGGAAGCAAGATGCTGTGGGGCCCAACTCGCCCTTGGGAAAGAAGCCTGGACGTTGTGCCTTTCAGCTCTAGGGCAATGTAGCACACCCAGAGCAGAAGTTGTACTTCAGCAAGAGCAGGCCTGCGAAGAATCTGCGTTTCACAGGCCTTTGGAAGAGATGTTCCCGGTAGGCTGTAAGAGCACTGTGTAGAGCGAGTTGTTTCTTAGCTTCAAAAAGAGCTGGAGGCAAGATGCTGTGGGGCCCAAGTCGCCCTTTGGAAAGAAGCCTGCACGTTGTGCCTTTCAGCTCTAGGGCAATGTAGCACACCCAGAGCAGAAGTTCTACTTCAGCCAGATCAGGCCTGCAAAGAAACTGCGTTTCACAGGCCTTTGGAAGAGATGTTCCCGGTAGGCTGTAAGAACACTGTGCAGAGCGAGTTTTTTCCCAGCTTCCCAAAGAGTTGGAAGCAAGATGCTGTGGGGCCAAGTATCCCTTTGGAAAGAAGCCTGCACTTTGTGCCTTTCAGCTCTAGGGAAATGTAGCACACCCAGAGCAGAAGTTCTTCTTAGGGCAGATAAGGCCTGCGAAGAAACTGCGTTTCACAGGCCTTTGGAAGAGATGTTCCCGGTAGGCTGTAAGAGCACTGTGCAGAGCGAGTTGTTTCCCAGCTTCCCAAGAGCTGGAAGCAAGATGCTGTGGTGCCAAAGTCGCCCTTTGGAAAGAAGCCTGCACGTTGTGCCTTTCAGCTCTAGGGCAATGTAGCACACCCAGAGCAGAAGTTCTACTTCAGCCTGATCAGGCCTGCAAAGAAACTGCGTTTCACAGGCCTTTGGAAGAGATGTTCCCGGTAGGCTGTAAGAGAACTGTGCAGAGCGAGTTGTTTCTTAGCTTCCCAAAGAGCTGGAAGCAAGATGCTGTGAGGCCCAACTCGACCTTTGGAAAGAAGCCTGCACGTTGTGCCTTTCAGCTCTAGGGCAATGTAGCACACCCAGAGCAGAAGTTCTACTTCAGCCAGATCAGGCCTGCAAAGAAACTGCGTTTCACAGGCCTTTGGAAGAGATGTTCCCGGTAGGCTGCAAGAGCACTGTGCAGAGCGAGCTGTTTCTTAGCTTCCCAAAGAGCTGGAATCAAGATGCTGTGGGGCCCATCTCGCCCTTTGGAAAGAATCCTGCACGATGTGCCTTTCAGCTCTAGGGCAATGTAGCACACCCAGAGCAGAAGTTCTACCTCAGCCAGATCAGGCCTGCAAAGAAACGGCGTTTCACAGGCCTTTGGAAGAGATGTTCCCGGTTGGCAGTAAGAGCACTGTGCAGAGCGAATTGTTTCTTAGCTTCCCAAAGAACTGGAAGCAAGATGCTGTGGGGCCCAACTCGCCCTTGGGAAAGAAGCCTGCACGTTGTGCCTTTCAGCTCTAGGGCAATGTAGCACACCCAGAGCAGAAGTTCTACTTCAGCCAGATCAGGCCTGCAAAGAAACGGCGTTTCACAGGCCTTTGGAAGAGATGTTTCCAGTAGGCTGTAAGGGCACTGTGCAGAGCGAGTTGTTTCTTAGCTTCCCAAGTAGCTGGAAGCAAGATGCTGTGGGGCCAAGTCTCCCTTTGGAAAGAAGCCTGCACTTTGTGCCTTTCAGCTCTAGGGAAATGTAGCACACCCAGAGCTGAAGTTCTTCTTAGGGCAGATAAGGCCTGCGAAGAAACTGCGTTTCACAGGCCTTTGGAAGAGATGTTCCCGGTAGGCTGTAAGAGCACTGTGCAGAGCGAGTTGTTTCTTAGCTTCCCAAGTAGCTGGAAGCAAGAGGCTGTGGGGCCCAACTCGCCCTTTGGAAAGAAGCCTGCACTCTGTGCCTTTCAGCTCTAGGGTAATGTAGCACAAGCAGAGCAGAAGTTCTACTTCAGCCAGATCAGGCCTGCAAAGAAACTGCGTTTCACAGGCCTTTGGAAGAGATGTTCCCGGTAGGCTGTAAGAGCACTGTGCAGAGCGAGCTGTTTCTTAGCTTCCCAAAGAGCTGGAAGCAAGATGCTGTGGGGCCCGTCTCGCCCTTTGGAAAGAAGCCTGCACGATGTGCCTTTCAGCTCTAGGGCAATGTGGCACACCCAGAGCAGAAGTTCTACTTCAGCCAGATCAGGCCTGCAAAGAAACTGCGTTTCACAGGCCTTTGGAAGAGATGTTCCCGTTAGGCTGTAGGAGCACTGTGCAGAGCGAGTTGTTTCCCAGCTTCCCAAGAGCTGGAAGCAAGATGCTGTGGGACCAACTCGCCCTTGGGAAAGAAGCCTGCACGTTGTGCCTTTCAGCTCTAGGGCAATGTAGCACACCCAGAGCAGAAGTTCTACTTCAGCCAGATCAGGCCTGCAAAGAGACTGCGTTTCACAGGCCTTTGGAAGAGTTGTTCCCGGCAGGCTGTAAGAGCACTGTGCAGAGCGAGTTGTTTCTCAGCTTCCCAAAGATCTGGAAGCAAGATTCTGTGGGGCCCAAGTCGCCCTTTGGAAAGAAGCCTGCGCGTTGTGCCTTTCAGCTCTAGAGCAATGTAGCACACCCAGAGCAGAAGTTCTACTTCAGCCAGATCAGGCCTGCGAAGAAACTGCGTTTCACAGGCCTTTGGAAGAGATGTTCCCGGTAGGCTGTAAGAGCACTGGGCAGAGCGAGTTGTTTCTTAGCTTCCCAAAGAGCTGGAAGCAAGATGCTTTGGGCCCCAACTCGCCCTTTGGATAGAAGCCTGCGCGTTGTGCCTTTCAGCTCTAGGGCAATGTAGCACACCCAGAGCAGACGTTGTACTTCATCCAGATCAGGCCTGCAAAGAAACTGCGTTTCACAGGCCTTTGGAAGAGAAGTTCCCGGTAGGCTGTAAGAGCACTGTGCAGAGCGAGCTGTTTCTTAGCTTCCCAAAGAGCAGGAAGCAAGATGCTGTGGGGCCCGTCTCGCCCTTTGTAAATAAGCCTGCACGATGTGCCTTTCAGCTCTAGGGCAATGTGGCACACCCAGAGCAGAAGTTCTACTTCAGCCAGATCAGGCCTGCAAAGAAACTGCGTTTCGCAGGCCTTTTGAAGAGATGTTCCCGGTAGGCTGTAAGAGCACTGTGCAGAGCGAGTTGTTTCTCAGCTTCCCAAAGAGCTGGAAGCAAGATTCTGTGGGGCCAAGTTTCCCTTTGGAAAGAAGCCTGCACTTTGTGCCTTTCACCTCTAGGGAAATGTAGCACACCCAGAGCAGAAGTTCTACTTAGGGCAGATAAGGCCTGGGAAGAAAATGCGTTTCACAGGCCTTTGGAAGAGATGTTCCCGGTAGGCTGTAAGAGCACTGTGCAGAGCGAGTTGTTTCTTAGCTTCCCAAAGAGCTGTAAGCAAGATGCGGTGGGGCATATCTCGCCCTTTGGAAAGAAGCCTGCACGCTGTGCCTTTCAGCTCTAGGGTAATGTAGCACAAGCAGAGCAGAAGTTCTACTTCAGCCAGATCAGGCCTGCAAACAAACTGCGTTTCACAGGCCTTTGGAAGACATGTTCCCGGTAGGCTGTAAGAGCACTGTGCAGAGCGAGTTGTTTCCCAGCTTCCCAAGAGCTGGAAGCAAGATGCTGTGGGGCCAAAGTCGCCCTTTGGAAAGAAGACTGCACGTTGTGCCTTTCAGCTCTAGGGCAATGTAGCACACCCAGAGCAGAAGTTCTACTTCAGCCAGATCAGGCCTGCAAAGAAACTGCGTTTCACAGGCCTTTGGAAGAGATGTTCCCGGTAGGCTGTAAGAGCACAGTGCAGAGCGAGTTGTTTCTTAGCTTCCCAAAGAGCTGGAAGCAAGATGCTGTGAGGTCCAACTCGCCCTTTGGAAAGAAGCCTGCACGTTGTGCCTTTCAGCTCTAGGGCAATGTAGCACACCCAGAGCAGAAGTTCTACTTCAGCCAGATCAGGCCTGCAAAGAAACTGCGTTTCACAGGCCTTTGGAAGAGATGTTCCCGGTAGGCTGTAAGAGCACTGTGCAGAGCGAGTTGTTTGCCAGCTTCCCAATAGCTGGAAGCAAGATGCTTTGGGGCCCAACTCGCCGTTGGGAAAGAAGCCTGCACGTTGTGCCTTTCAGCTCTAGGGCAATGTAGCACACCCAGAGCAGAAGTTGTACTTCAGCAAGAGCAGGCCTGCGAAGAATCTGCGTTTCACAGGCCTTTGGAAGAGATGTTCCCGGTAGGCTGTAAGAGCACTGTGCAGAGCGAGTTGTTTCTTAGCTTCAAAAAGAGCTGGAGGCAAGATGCTGTGGGGCCCAAGTCGCCCTTTGGAAAGAAGCCTGCACGTTGTGCCTTTCAGCTCTAGAGCAATGTAGCACACCCAGAGCAGAAGTTCTACTTCAGCCAGATCAGGCCTTCAAAGAAACTGCGTTTCACAGGCCTTTGGAAGAGATGTTCACGGTAGGCTGTAAGAGCACTGTGCAGAGCGAGTTTTTTCCCAGCTTCCCAAAGAGTTGGAAGCAAGATGCTGTGGGGCCAAGTATCCCTTTGGAAAGAAGCCTGCACTTTGCGCCTTTCAGCTCTAGGGAAATGTAGCACACCCAGAGCAGAAGTTCTACTTAGGGCAGATAAGGCCTGCGAAGAAACTGCGTTTCACAGGCCTTTGGAAGTGATGTTCCCGGTAGGCTGTAAGAGCACTGTGCAGAGCGAGTTGTTTCTTAGCTTCCCAAAGAGCTGGAAGCAAGATGCTGTGGGGCCCAACTCGCCCTTTGGAAAGAAGCCTGCACGTTGTGGCTCTAAGCTCTAGGGCAATGTAGCACACCCAGAGCAGAAGTTCTACTTCAGCCAGATCAGGCCTGCAAAGAAACTGCGTTTCACAGGCCTTTGGAAGAGATGTTTCCGGTAGGCTGTAAGAGCACTGTGCAGAGCGAGTTGTTTCTTAGCTTCCCAAAGAGCTGGAAGCAAGATTCTGTGGGGCCCAAGTCGCCCTTTGGAAAGAAGCCTGCATGTTGTGCCTTCCAGCTCTAGGGCAATGTAGCACACCCAGAGCAGAAGTTCTACTTCAGCCAGATCAGGCCTGCAAAGAAACTGCGTTTCACAGGCCTTTGGAAGAGATGTTCCCGGTAGGCTGTAAGAGCACTGTGCAGAGCGAGCTGTTTCTTAGCTTCTTAAAGAGCTGGAAGCAAGATTCCGTGGGGCCCATCTCACCCTTTGGAAAGAATCCTGCACGATGTGCCTTTCAGCTCTAGGGCAATGTTGCACACCCAGACCAGAAGTTCTACTTCAGCCAGATCAGGCCTGCCAAGAAACGCCGTTTCACAGGCCTTTGCAAGAGATTTTCCCGGTAGGCTGTAAGAGCACTGTGCAGAGCGTGTTTTTTCCCAGCTTCCCAAAGAGCTGGAAGCAAGATGCTGTGGGACCCAACTCGCCCTTGGGAAAGAACCCTGCACGTCGTGCCTTTCAGCTCTAGGGCAATGTAGCACACCCAGAGCAGAAGTTCTACTTCAGCCAGATCAGGCCTGCAAAGAAACTGCGTTTCACAGGCCTTTGGAAGAGAAGTTCCCGGTAGGCTGTAAGAGCACTGTGCAGAGCGAGCTGTTTCTTAGGTTCCCAAAGAGCTGGAAGCAAGATGCTGTGGGGCCCGTCTCGCCCTTTGGAAAGAAGCCTGCACGATGTGCCTTTCAGCTCTAGGGCAATGTGGCACACCCAGAGCAGAAGTTCTACTTCAGCCAGATCAGGCCTGCAAAGAAACTGCGTTTCACAGGCCTTTGGAAGAGATGTTCCCGTTAGGCTGTAAGAGCACTGTGCAGAGCGAGTTGTTTCCCAGCTTCCCAAGAGCTGGAAGCAAGATGCTGTGGGACCCAACTCGCCCTTGGGAAAGAAGACTGCACGTTGTGCCTTTCAGCTCTAGGGCAATGTAGCACACCCAGAGCAGAAGTTCTACTTCAGCCAGATCAGGCCTGCAAAGAAACTGCGTTTCACAGACCTTTGGAAGAGATGTTCCCGGCAGGCTGTAAGAGCACTGTGCAGAGCGAGTTGTTTCTCAGCTTCCCAAAGATCTGGAAGCAAGATTCTGTGGGGCCCAAGTCGCCCTTTGGAAAGAAGCCTGCGCGTTGTGCCTTTCAGCTCTAGAGCAATGTAGCACACCCAGAGCAGAAGTTCTACTTCAGCCAGATCAGGCCTGCGAAGAAACTGCGTTTCACAGGCCTTTGGAAGAGATGTTCCCGGTAGGCTGTAAGAGCACTGGGCAGAGCGAGTTGTTTCTTAGCTTCCCAAAGAGCTGGAAGCAAGATGCTGTGAGGCCCAACTCGCCCTTTGGAAAGAAGCCTGCACGTTGTGCCTTTCAGCTCTAGGGCAATGTAGCACACCCAGAGCAGAAGTTCTACTTCAGCCAGATCAGGCCTGCAAAGAAACTGCGTTTCACAGGCCTTTGGAAGAGATGTTCCCGGTAGGCTGTAAGAGCACTGTGCAGAGCGAGTTGTTTCCCAGCTTCCCAATAGCTGGAAGCAAGATGCTGTGGGGCCCAACTCGCCCTTGGGAAAGAAGCCTGGACGTTGTGCCTTTCAGCTCTAGGGCAATGTAGCACACCCAGAGCAGAAGTTGTACTTCAGCAAGAGCAGGCCTGCGAAGAATCTGCGTTTCACAGGCCTTTGGAAGAGATGTTCCTGGTAGGCTGTAAGAGCACTGTGTAGAGCGAGTTGTTTCTTAGCTTCAAAAAGAGCTGGAGGCAAGATGCTGTGGGGCCCAAGTCGCCCTTTGGAAAGAAGCCTGCACGTTGTGCCTTTCAGCTTTAGGGCAATGTTGCACACCCAGAGCAGAAGTTCTACTTCAGCCAGATCAGGCCTGCAAAGAAACTGCGTTTCACAGGCCTTTGGAAGAGATGTTCCCGGTAGGCTGTAAGAGCACTGTGCAGAGCGAGTTTTTTCCCAGCTTCCCAAAGAGTTGGAAGCAAGATGCTGTGGGGCCAAGTATCCCTTTGGAAAGAAGCCTGCACTTTGTGCCTTTCAGCTCTAGGGAAATGTAGCACACCCAGAGCAGAAGTTCTACTTAGGGCAGATAAGGCCTGCGAAGAAACTGCGTTTCACAGGCCTTTGGAAGTGATGTTCCCGGTAGGCTGTAATAGAACTGTGCAGAGCGAGTTGTTTCTTAGCTTCCCAAAGAGCTGGAAGCAAGATGCTCTGGGGCCCAACTCGCCCTTTGGAAAGAAGCCTGCACGCTGTGCCTTTCAGCTCTAGGGTAATGTAGGACAAGCAGAGCAGAAGTTCTACTTCAGCCAGATCAGGCCTGCAAAGAAACTGCATTTCACAGGCCTTTGGAAGAGATGTTCCCGCTAGGCTGTAAGAGCACTGTGCAGAGCGAGTTGTTTCCCAGCTTCCCAAGAGCTGGAAGCAAGATGCTGTGGTGCCAAAGTCGCGCTTTGGAAAGAAGCCTGCACGTTGTGCCTTTCAGCTCTAGGGCAATGTAGCACACCCAGAGCAGAAGTTGTACTTCAGCCAGATCAGGCCTGCAAAGAAACTGCGTTTCACAGGCCCTTGGAAGAGATGTTCCCGGTAGGATGTAAGATCACTGTGCAGAGCGAGTTGTTTCTTAGCTTCCCAAAGAGCTGGAAGCAAGATGCTGTGAGGCCCAACTCGCCCTTTGGAAAGAAGCCTGCATGTTGTGCCTTTCAGCTCGAGGGCAATGTAGCACACCCAGAGCAGAAGTTCTACTTCAGCCAGATCAGGCCTGCAAAGAAACTGCGTTTCACAGGCCTTTGGAAGAGATGTTTCCGGTAGGCTGTAAGAGCACTGTGCAGAGCGAGTTGTTTCTTAGCTTCCCAAAGAGCTGAAAGCAAGATTCTGTGGGGCCCAAGTCGCCCTTTGGAAAGAAGCCTGCACGTTGTGCCTTCCAGCTCTAGGGCAATGTAGCACACCCAGAGCAGAAGTTCTACTTCAGCCAGATCAGGCCTGCAAAGAAACGGCGTTTCACAGGCCTTTGGAAGAGATGTTCCCGCTAGGCTGTAAGGGCAATGTGCAGAGCGAGTTGTTTCTTAGCTTCCCAAGGAGCTGGAAGCAAGATGCTGTGGGGCCAAGTCTCCCTTTGGAAAGAAGCCTGCACTTTGTGCCTTTCAGCTCTAGGGAAATGTAGCACACCCAGAGCAGAAGTTCTTCTTAGGGCAGATAAGGCCTGCGAAGAAACTGCGTTTCACAGGCCTTTGGAAGAGATGTTCCCGGTAGGCTGTAAGAGCACTGTGCAGAGCGAGTTGTTTCCCAGCTTCCCAAGAGCTGGAAGCAAGATGCTGTGGTGCCAAAGTCGCCCTTTGGAAAGAAGCCTGCACGTTGTGCCTTTCAGCTCTAGGGCAATGTAGCACACCCAGAGCAGAAGTTCTACTTCAGCCTGATCAGGCCTGCAAAGAAACTGCGTTTCACAGGCCTTTGGAAGAGATGTTCCCGGTAGGCTGTAAGAGAACTGTGCAGAGCGAGTTGTTTCTTAGCTTCCCAAAGAGCTGGAAGCAAGATGCTGTGAGGCCCAACTCGACCTTTGGAAAGAAGCCTGCACGTTGAGCCTTTCAGCTCTAGGGCAATGTAGCACACCCAGAGCAGAAGTTCTACTTCAGCCAGACAGGCCTGCAAAGAAACTGCGTTTCACAGGCCTTTGGAAGAGATGTTCCCGGTAGGCTGCAAGAGCACTGTGCAGAGCGAGCTGTTTCTTAGCTTCCCAAAGAGCTGGAATCAAGATGCTGTGGGGCCCATCTCGCCCTTTGGAAAGAATCCTGCACGATGTGCCTTTCAGCTCTAGGGCAATGTAGCACACCCAGAGCAGAAGTTCTACCTCAGCCAGATCAGGCCTGCAAAGAAACGGCGTTTCACAGGCCTTTGGAAGAGATGTTCCCGGTTGGCAGTAAGAGCACTGTGCAGAGCGAATTGTTTCTTAGCTTCCCAAAGAGCTGGAAGCAAGATGCTGTGGGGCCCAACTCGCCCTTGGGAAAGAAGCCTGCACGTTGTGCCTTTCAGCTCTAGGGCAATGTAGCACACCCAGAGCAGAAGTTCTACTTCAGCCAGATCAGGCCTGCAAAGAAACGGCGTTTCACAGGACTTTGGAAGAGATGTTTCCAGTAGGCTGTAAGGGCACTGTGCAGAGCGAGTTGTTTCTTAGCTTCCCAAGTAGCTGGAAGCAAGATGCTGTGGTGCCAAGTCTCCCTTTGGAAAGAAGCCTGCACTTTGTGCCTTTCAGCTCTAGGGAAATGTAGCACACCCAGAGCTGAAGTTCTTCTTAGGGCAGATAAGGCCTGCGAAGAAACTGCGTTTCACAGGCCTTTGGAAGAGATGTTCCTGGTAGGCTGTAAGAGCACTGTGCAGAGCGAGTTGTTTCTTAGCTTCCCAAGGAGCTGGAAGCAAGAGGCTGTGGGGCCCAACTCGCCCTTTGGAAAGAAGCCTGCACTCTGTGCCTTTCAGCTCTAGGGTAATGTAGCACAAGCAGAGCAGAAGTTCTACTTCAGCCAGATCAGGCCTGCAAAGAAACTGCGTTTCACAGGCCTTTGGAAGAGATGTTCCCGGTAGGCTGTAAGAGCACTGTGCAGAGCGAGTTGTTTCCCAGCTTCCCAAGAGCTGGAAGCAAGATGCTGTGGTGCCAAAGTCGCCCTTTGGAAAGAAGCCTGCACGTTGTGCCTTTCAGCTCTAGGGCAATGTTGCACACCCAGAGCAGAAGTTCTACTTCAGCCTGATCAGGCCTGCAAAGAAACTGCGTTTCACAGGCCTTTGGAAGAGATGTTCCCGGTATGCTGTAAGAGCACTGTGCAGAGCGAGTTGTTTCCCAGCTTCCCAATAGCTGGAAGCAAGATGCTGTGGGATCCAACTCGCCCTTGGGAAAGAAGCCTGCACGTTGTGCCTTTCAGCTCTAGGGCAATGTAGCACACCCAGAGCAGAAGTTCTACTTCAGCCAGATCAGGCCTGCAAAGAAACTGCGTTTCACAAGCCTTTGGTAGAGATGTTCCCGGTAGGCTGTAAGAGCCTTGTGCAGAGCGAGCTGTTTCTTAGCTTCCCAAAGAGCTGGAAGCAAGATGCTGTGGGGCCCATCTCGCCCTTTGGAAAGAATCCTGCACGATGTGCCTTTCAGCTCTAGGGCAATGTAGCACACCCAGAGCAGAAGTTCTACTTAGGGCAGATAAGGCCTGCGAAGAAACTGCATTTCACAGGCCTTTGGAAGAGATGTTCCCGGTAGGCTGTAAGAGCACTGTGCAGAGCGAGTTGTTTCTTAGCTTCCCAAAGAGCTGGAAGCAAGATGCTGTGGGGCCCAACTCGCCCTTTGGAAAGAAGCCTGCACGCTGTGCCTTTCACCTCTAGGGTAATGTAGCACAAGCAGAGCAGAAGTTCTACTTCAGCCAGATCAGGAATGAAAGAAACTGCGTTTCACAGGCCGTTGGAAGAGATGTTCCCGGTAGGCTGTAAGAGCACTGTGCAGAGCGAGTTGTTCCCCAGCTTCCCAAGAGCTGGAAGCAAGATGCTGTGGGGCCAAAGTCGCGCTTTGGAAAGAAGCCTGCACGTTGTGCCTTTCAGCTCTAGGGCAATGTAGCACACCCAGAGCAGAAGTTCTACTTCAGCCAGATCAGGCCTGCAAAGAAACTGCGTTTCACAGGCCTTTGGAAGAGATGTTCCCGGTAGGCTGTAAGAGCACTGTGCAGAGCGAGTTGTTTCTTAGCTTCCCAAAGAGCTGGAAGCAAGGTGCTGTGGGGCCCAACTCGCCCTTTCGACAGAAGCCTGCACGTTGTGCCTTTCAGCTCTAGGGCAATGTAGCACACCCAGAGCAGAAGTTCTACTTCATCCAGATCAGGCCTACAAAGAAACTGCGTTTCACAGGCCTTTGGAAGAGATTCTCCCGGTGGGCTGTAAGAGCACTGTGCAGAGCGAGTTGTTTCTCAGCTTCCCAAAGAGCTGGAAGCAAGATGCTGTGGGGCCCAACTCGCCCTTGGGAAAGAAGCCTGCACGATGTGCCTTTCAGCTCTAGGGCAATGTAGCACACCCAGAGCAGAAGTTCTACTTCAGCCAGATGAGGTCTGCAAAGAAACTGCGTTTCACAGGCCTTTGGAAGAGATGTTTCCGGTAGGCTGTAAGAGCACTGTGCAGAGCGAGTTGTTTCTTAGCTTCCCAAAGAGCTGGAAGCAAGATTCTGTGGGGGCGAATTCGCCCTTTGGAAAGAAGCCTGCACGTTGTGCCTTTCAGCTCTAGGGCAATGTAGCACACTCAGAGCAGAAGTTCTACTTCAGCCAGATCAGGCCTGCTAAGAAACTGCATTTCACAGGACTTTGGAAGAGATGTTCCCGGTAGGCTGTAAGAGCACTGTATAGAGTGAGATGTGTCTTAGCTTCCCAAAGAGATGTAAGCAAGATGCTGTGGGGCCCATCTCGCCCTTTGGAAAGAAGCCTGCACGTTGGGCCTTTCAGCTCTAGGCAAAAGTAACACAACCAGAGCAGAAGTTGTACTTCAGCCAGATCAGGCCTGCAAAGAAACTGCGTTTCACAGGCCTTTGGAAGAGATGTTCCCGGTAGGCTGTAAGAGCACTGTGCAGAGCGAGTTTTTTCCCAGCTTCCCAAAGAGTTGGAAGCAAGATGCTGTGGGGCCAAGTATCCCTTTGGAAAGAAGCCTGCACTTTGTGCCTTTCAGCTCTAGGGAAATGTAGCACACCCAGAGCAGAAGTTCTACTTAGGGCAGATAAGGCCTGCGAAGAAACTGCGTTTCACAGGCCTTTGGAAGTGATGTTCCCGGTAGGCTGTAATAGAACTGTGCAGAGCGAGTTGTTTCTTAGCTTCCCAAAGAGCTGGAAGCAAGATGCTCTGGGGCCCAACTCGCCCTTTGGAAAGAAGCCTGCACGCTGTGCCTTTCAGCTCTAGGGTAATGTAGGACAAGCAGAGCAGAAGTTCTACTTCAGCCAGATCAGGCCTGCAAAGAAAGAGCGTTTCACAGGCCTTTGGAAGAGATGTTCCCGCTAGGCTGTAAGAGCACTGTGCAGAGCGAGTTGTTTCCCAGCTTCCCAAGAGCTGGAAGCAAGATGCTGTGGTGCCAAAGTCGCCCTTTGGAAAGAAGCCTGCACGTTGTGCCTTTCAGCTCTAGGGCAATGTTGCACACCCAGAGCAGAAGTTCTACTTCAGCCTGATCAGGCCTGCAAAGAAACTGCGTTTCACAGGCCTTTGGAAGAGATGTTCCCGGTATGCTGTAAGAGCACTGTGCAGAGCGAGTTGTTTCCCAGCTTCCCAATAGCTGGAAGCAAGATGCTGTGGGATCCAACTCGCCCTTGGGAAAGAAGCCTGCACGTTGTGCCTTTCAGCTCTAGGGCAATGTAGCACACCCAGAGCAGAAGTTCTACTTCAGCCAGATCAGGCCTGCAAAGAAACTGCGTTTCACAAGCCTTTGGTAGAGATGTTCCCGGTAGGCTGTAAGAGCACTGTGCAGAGCGAGCTGTTTCTTAGCTTCCCAAAGAGCTGGAAGCAAGATGCTGTGGGGCCCATCTCGCCCTTTGGAAAGAATCCTGCACGATGTGCCTTTCAGCTCTAGGGCAATGTAGCACACCCAGAGCAGAAGTTCTACTTAGGGCAGATAAGGCCTGCGAAGAAACTGCATTTCACAGGCCTTTGGAAGAGATGTTCCCGGTAGGCTGTAAGAGCACTGTGCAGAGCGAGTTGTTTCTTAGCTTCCCAAAGAGCTGGAAGCAAGATGCTGTGGGGCCCAACTCGCCCTTTGAAAAGAAGCCTGCACGCTGTGCCTTTCAGCTCTAGGGTAATGTAGCACAAGCAGAGCAGAAGTTCTACTTCAGCCAGATCAGGAATGAAAGAAACTGCGTTTCACAGGCCGTTGGAAGAGATGTTCCCGGTAGGCTGTAAGAGCACTGTGCAGAGCGAGTTGTTCCCCAGCTTCCCAAGAGCTGGAAGCAAGATGCTGTGGGGCCAAAGTCGCGCTTTGGAAAGAAGCCTGCACGTTGTGCCTTTCAGCTCTAGGGCAATGTAGCACACCCAGAGCAGAAGTTCTACTTCAGCCAGATCAGGCCTGCAAAGAAACTGCGTTTCACAGGCCTTTGGAAGAGATGTTCCCTGTAGGCTGTAAGAGCACTGTGCAGAGCGAGTTGTTTCTTAGCTTCCCAAAGAGCTGGAAGCAAGGTGCTGTGGGGCCCAACTCGCCCTTTCGACAGAAGCCTGCACGTTGTGCCTTTCAGCTCTAGGGCAATGTAGCACACCCAGAGCAGAAGTTCTACTTCAGCCAGATCAGGCCTACAAAGAAACTGCGTTTCACAGGCCTTTGGAAGAGATTTTCCCGGTGGGCTGTAAGAGCACTGTGCAGAGCGAGTTGTTTCTCAGCTTCCCAAAGAGCTGGAAGCAAGATGCTGTGGGGCCCAACTCGCCCTTGGGAAAGAAGCCTGCACGATGTGCCTTTCAGCTCTAGGGCAATGTAGCACACCCAGAGCAGAAGTTCTACTTCAGCCAGATGAGGTCTGCAAAGAAACTGCGTTTCACAGGCCTTTGGAAGAGATGTTTCCGGTAGGCTGTAAGAGCACTGTGCAGAGCGAGTTGTTTCTTAGCTTCCCAAAGAGCTGGAAGCAAGATTCTGTGGGGGCGAATTCGCCCTTTGGAAAGAAGCCTGCACGTTGTGCCTTTCAGCTCTAGGGCAATGTAGCACACTCAGAGCAGAAGTTCTACTTCAGCCAGATCAGGCCTGCTAAGAAACTGCATTTCACAGGACTTTGGAAGAGATGTTCCCGGTAGGCTGTAAGAGCACTGTATAGAGTGAGTTGTGTCTTAGCTTCCCAAAGAGATGTAAGCAAGATGCTGTGGGGCCCATCTCGCCCTTTGGAAAGAAGCCTGCACGTTGGGCCTTTCAGCTCTAGGCAAAAGTAACACAACCAGAGCAGAAGTTGTACTTCAGCCAGATCAGGCCTGCAAAGAAACTGCGTTTCACAGGCCTTTGGAAGAGATGTTCCCGGTAGGCTGTAAGAGCAATGTGCAGAGCGAGTTGTTTCCCAGCTTCCCAATAGCTGGAAGCAAGATGCTGTGGGACCCAACTCGCCGTTGGGAAAGAAGCCTGCACGTTGTGCCTTTCAGCTCTAGGGCAATGTAGCACACCCAGAGCAGAAGTTCTACTTCATCCAGATCAGGCCTGCAAAGAAACTGCGTTTCACAGGCCTTTGGAAGAGATGTTCCCGGTAGGCTGTAAGAGCACAGTGCAGAGCGAGTTGTTTCTTAGCTTCCCAAAGAGCTGGAAGCAAGATGCTGTGTGGCCAAGTTTCCCTTTGGAAAGAAGCCTGCACTTTGTGCCTTTCACCTCTAGGGAAATGTAGCACACCCAGAGCAGAAGTTCTACTTAGGGCAGATAAGGCCTGGGAAGAAAATGCGTTTCACAGGCCTTTGGAAGAGATGTTCCCGGTAGGCTGTAAGAGCACTGTGCAGAGCGAGTTGTTTCTTAGCTTCCCAAAGAGCTGTAAGCAAGATGCGGTGGGGCCTATCTCGCCCTTTGGAAAGAAGCCTGCACGCTGTGCCTTTCAGCTCTAGGGTAATGTAGCACAAGCAGAGCAGAAGTTCTACTTCAGCCAGATCAGGCCTGCAAACAAACTGCGTTTCACAGTCCTTTGGAAGAGATGTTCCCGGTAGGCTGTAAGAGCACTGTGCAGAGCGAGTTGTTTCCCAGCTTCCCAAGAGCTGGAAGCAAGATGCTGTGGGGCCAAAGTCGCCCTTTGGAAAAAAGACTGCATGTTGTGCCTTTCAGCTCTAGGGCAATGTAGCACACCCAGAGCAGAAGTTCTACTTCAGCCAGATCAGGCCTGCAAAGAAACTGCGTTTCACAGGCCTTTGGAAGAGATGTTCCCGGTAGGCTGTAAGAGCACAGTGCAGAGCGAGTTGTTTCTTAGCTTCCCAAAGAGCTGGAAGCAAGATGCTGTGAGGCCCAACTCGCCCTTTGGAAAGAAGCCTGCACGTTGTGCCTTTCAGCTCTAGGGCAATGTAGCACACCCAGAGCAGAAGTTCTACTTCAGCCAGATCAGGCCTGCAAAGAAACTGCGTTTCACAGGCCTTTGGAAGAGATGTTCCCGGTAGGCTGTAAGAGCACTGTGCAGAGCGAGTTGTTTCCTAGCTTCCCAATAGCTGGAAGCAAGATGCTGTGGGGCCCAACTCGCCCTTGGGAAAGAAGCCTGGACGTTGTGCCTTTCAGCTCTATGGCAATGTAGCACACCCAGAGCAGAAGTTGTACTTCAGCAAGAGCAGGCCTGCGAAGAATCTGCGTTTCACAGGCCTTTGGAAGAGATGTTCCCGGTAGGCTGTAAGAGCACTGTGTAGAGCGAGTTGTTTCTTAGCTTCAAAAAGAGCTGGAGGCAAGATGCTGTGGGGCCCAAGTCGCCCTTTGGAAAGAAGCCTGCACGTTGTGCCTTTCAGCTTTAGGGCAATGTTGCACACCCAGAGCAGAAGTTCTACTTCAGCCAGATCAGGCCTGCAAAGAAACTGCGTTTCACAGGCCTTTGGAAGAGATGTTCCCGGTAGGCTGTAAGAGCACTGTGCAGAGCGAGTTTTTTCCCAGCTTCCCAAAGAGTTGGAAGCAAGATGCTGTGGGGCCAAGTATCCCTTTGGAAAGAAGCCTGCACTTTGTGCCTTTCAGCTCTAGGGAAATGTAGCACACCCAGAGCAGAAGTTCTACTTAGGGCAGATAAGGCCTGCGAAGAAACTGCGTTTCACAGGCCTTTGGAAGTGATGTTCCCGGTAGGCTGTAATAGAACTGTGCAGAGCGAGTTGTTTCTTAGCTTCCCAAAGAGCTGGAAGCAAGATGCTCTGGGGCCCAACTCGCCCTTTGGAAAGAAGCCTGCACGCTGTGCCTTTCAGCTCTAGGGTAATGTAGGACAAGCAGAGCAGAAGTTCTACTTCAGCCAGATCAGGCCTGCAAAGAAACTGCATTTCACAGGCCTTTGGAAGAGATGTTCCCGCTAGGCTGTAAGAGCACTGTGCAGAGCGAGTTGTTTCCCAGCTTCCCAAGAGCTGGAAGCAAGATGCTGTGGTGCCAAAGTCGCCCTTTGGAAAGAAGCCTGCACGTTGTGCCTTTCAGCTCTAGGGCAATGTAGCACACCCAGAGCAGAAGTTGTACTTCAGCCAGATCAGGCCTGCAAAGAAACTGCGTTTCACAGGCCCTTGGAAGAGATGTTCCCGGTAGGATGTAAGATCACTGTGCAGAGCGAGTTGTTTCTTAGCTTCCCAAAGAGCTGGAAGCAAGATGCTGTGAGGCCCAACTCGCCCTTTGGAAAGAAGCCTGCATGTTGTGCCTTTCAGCTCGAGGGCAATGTAGCACACTCAGAGCAGAAGTTCTACTTCAGCCAGATCAGGCCTGCAAAGAAACTGCGTTTCACAGGCCTTTGGAAGAGATGTTTCCGGTAGGCTGTAAGAGCACTGTGCAGAGCGAGTTGTTTCTTAGCTTCCCAAAGAGCTGAAAGCAAGATTCTGTGGGGCCCAACTCGCCCTTTGGAAAGAAGCCTGCACGTTGTGCCTTCCAGCTCTAGGGCAATGTAGCACACCCAGAGCAGAAGTTCTACTTCAGCCAGATCAAGCCTGCAAAGAAACGGCGTTTCACAGGCCTTTGGAAGAGATGTTCCCGCTAGGCTGTAAGGGCAATGTGCAGAGCGAGTTGTTTCTTAGCTTCCCAAGGAGCTGGAAGCAAGATGCTGTGGGGCCCATCTCGCCCTTTGGAAAGAAGCCTGCACTTTGTGCCTTTCAGCTCTAGGGAAATGTAGCACACCCAGAGCAGAAGTTCTTCTTAGGGCAGATAAGGCCTGCGAAGAAACTGCGTTTCACAGGCCTTTGGAAGAGATGTTCCCGGTAGGCTGTAAGAGCACTGTGCAGAGCGAGTTGTTTCCCAGCTTCCCAAGAGCTGGAAGCAAGATGCTGTGGTGCCAAAGTCGCCCTTTGGAAAGAAGCCTGCACGTTGTGCCTTTCAGCTCTAGGGCAATGTAGCACACCCAGAGCAGAAGTTCTACTTCAGCCTGATCAGGCCTGCAAAGAAACTGCGTTTCACAGGCCTTTGGAAGAGATGTTCCCGGTAGGCTGTAAGAGAACTGTGCAGAGCGAGTTGTTTCTTAGCTTCCCAAAGAGCTGGAAGCAAGATGCTGTGAGGCCCAACTCGACCTTTGGAAAGAAGCCTGCACGTTGTGCCTTTCAGCTCTAGGGCAATGTAGCACACCCAGAGCAGAAGTTCTACTTCAGCCAGATCAGGCCTGCAAAGAAACTGCGTTTCACAGGCCTTTGGAAGAGATGTTCCCGGTAGGCTGCAAGAGCACTGTGCAGAGCGAGCTGTTTCTTAGCTTCCCAAAGAGCTGGAATCAAGATGCTGTGGGGCCCATCTCGCCCTTTGGAAAGAATCCTGCACGATGTGCCTTTCAGCTCTAGGGCAATGTAGCACACCCAGAGCAGAAGTTCTACCTCAGCCAGATCAGGCCTGCAAAGAAACGGCGTTTCACAGGCCTTTGGAAGAGATGTTCCCGGTTGGCAGTAAGAGCACTGTGCAGAGCGAATTGTTTCTTAGCTTCCCAAAGAGCTGGAAGCAAGATGCTGTGGGGCCCAACTCGCCCTTGGGAAAGAAGCCTGCACGTTGTGCCTTTCAGCTCTAGGGCAATGTAGCACACCCAGAGCAGAAGTTCTACTTCAGCCAGATCAGGCCTGCAAAGAAACGGCGTTTCACAGGACTTTGGAAGAGATGTTTCCAGTAGGCTGTAAGGGCACTGTGCAGAGCGAGTTGTTTCTTAGCTTCCCAAGTAGCTGGAAGCAAGATGCTGTGGGGCCAAGTCTCCCTTTGGAAAGAAGCCTGCACTTTGTGCCTTTCAGCTCTAGGGAAATGTAGCACACCCAGTGCTGAAGTTCTTCTTAGGGCAGATAAGGCCTGCGAAGAAACTGCGTTTCACAGGCCTTTGGAAGAGATGTTCCCGGTAGGCTGTAAGAGCACTGTGCAGAGCGAGTTGTTTCTTAGCTTCCAAAGGAGCTGGAAGCAAGAGGCTGTGGGGCCCAACTCGCCCTTTGGAAAGAAGTCTGCACTCTGTGCCTTTCAGCTCTAGGGTAATGTAGCACAAGCAGAGCAGAAGTTCTACTTCAGCCAGATCAGGCCTGCAAAGAAACTGCGTTTCACAGGCCTTTGGAAGAGATGTTCCCGGTAGGCTGTAAGAGCACTGTGCAGAGCGAGTTGTTTCCCAGCTTCCCAAGAGCTGGAAGCAAGATGCTGTGGTGCCAAAGTCGCCCTTTGGAAAGAAGCCTGCACGTTGTGCCTTTCAGCTCTAGGGCAATGTTGCACACCCAGAGCAGAAGTTCTACTTCAGCCTGATCAGGCCTGCAAAGAAACTGCGTTTCACAGGCCTTTGGAAGAGTTGTTCCCGGTATGCTGTAAGAGAACTGTGCAGAGCGAGTTGTTTCTTAGCTTCCCAAAGAGCTGGAAGCAAGATGCTGTGAGGCCCAACTCGACCTTTGGAAAGAAGCCTGCACGTTGTGCCTTTCAGCTCTAGGGCAATGTAGCACACCCAGAGCAGAAGTTGTACTTCATCCAGATCAGGCCTGCAATGAAACTGCGTTTCACAGGCCTTTGGAAGAGATGTTCCCGGTAGGCTGTAAGAGCACTGTGCAGAGCGAGTTGTTTCCCAGCTTCCCAATAGCTGGAAGCAAGATGCTGTGGGATCCAACTCGCCCTTTGGAAAGAAGCCTGCACGTTGTGCCTTTCAGCTCTAGGGCAATGTAGCACACCCAGAGCAGAAGTTCTACTTCAGCCAGATCAGGCCTGCAAAGAAACTGCGTTTCACAAGCCTTTGGTAGAGATGTTCCCGGTAGGCTGTAAGAGCACTGTGCAGAGCGAGCTGTTTCTTAGCTTCCCAAAGAGCTGGAAGCAAGATGCTGTGGGGCCCATCTCGCCCTTTGGAAAGAATCCTGCACGATGTGCCTTTCAGCTCTAGGGCAATGTAGCACACCCAGAGCAGAAGTTCTACTTAGGGCAGATAAGGCCTGCGAAGAAACTGCATTTCACAGGCCTTTGGAAGAGATGTTCCCGGTAGGCTGTAAGAGCACTGTGCAGAGCGAGTTGTTTCTTAGCTTCCCAAAGAGCTGGAAGCAAGATGCTGTGGGGCCCAACTCGCCCTTTGGAAAGAAGCCTGCACGCTGTGCCTTTCAGCTCTAGGGTAATGTAGCACAAGCAGAGCAGAAGTTCTACTTCAGCCAGATCAGGCCTGAAAGAAACTGCGTTTCACAGGCCGTTGGAAGAGATGTTCCCGGTAGGCTGTAAGAGCACTGTGCAGAGCGAGTTGTTCCCCAGCTTCCCAAGAGCTGGAAGCAAGATGCTGTGGGGCCCAACTCGCCCTTGGGAAAGAAGCCTGCACGATGTGCCTTTCAGCTCTAGGGCAATGTAGCACACCCAGAGCAGAAGTTCTACTTCAGCCAGATGAGGTCTGCAAAGAAACTGCGTTTCACAGGCCTTTGGAAGAGATGTTTCCGGTAGGCTGTAAGAGCACTGTGCAGAGCGAGTTGTTTCTTAGCTTCCCAAAGAGCTGGAAGCAAGATTCTGTGGGGGCGAATTCGCCCTTTGGAAAGAAGCCTGCAGGTTGTGCCTTTCAGCTCTAGGGCAATGTAGCACACTCAGAGCAGAAGTTCTACTTCAGCCAGATCAGGCCTGCTAAGAAACTGCATTTCACAGGCCTTTGGAAGAGATGTTCCCGATAGGCTGTAAGAGCACTGTATAGAGTGAGTTGTGTCTTAGCTTCCCAAAGAGATGTAAGCAAGATGCTGTGGGGCCCATCTCGCCCTTTGGAAAGAAGCCTGCACGTTGGGCCTTTCAGCTCTAGGCAAAAGTAACACAACCAGAGCAGAAGTTGTACTTCAGCCAGATCAGGCCTGCAAAGAAACTGCGTTTCACAGGCCTTTGGAAGAGATGTTCCCGGTAGGCTGTAAGAGCAATGTGCAGAGCGAGTTGTTTCCCAGCTTCCCAATAGCTGGAAGGAAGATGCTGTCGGACCCAACTCGCCGTTGGGAAAGAAGCCTGCACGTTGTGCCTTTCAGCTCTAGGGCAATGTAGCACACCCAGAGCAGAAGTTCTACTTCATCCAGATCAGGCCTGCAAAGAAACTGCGTTTCACAGGCCTTTGGAAGAGATGTTCCCGGTAGGCTGTAAGAGCACAGTGCAGAGCGAGTTGTTTCTTAGCTTCCCAAAGAGCTGGAAGCAAGATGCTGTGGGGCCCAACTCGCCCTTTGGAAAGAAGCCTGCACGTTGTGCCTTTCAGCTCTAGGGCAATGTAGCACACCCAGAGCAGAAGTTCTACTTCAGCCAGATCAGGCCTGCAAAGAAACTGCGTTTCACAGGCCTTTGGAAGAGATGTTCCAGGTAGGCTGTAAGAGCACTGTTCAGAGCGAGTTGTTTCTTAGCTTCCCAAAGAGCTGGAAGCAAGATGCTGTGAGGCCCAACTCGCCCTTTGGAAAGAAGCCTGCACGTTGTGCCTTTCAGCTCTAGGGCAATGTAGCACACCCAGAGCAGAAGTTCTACTTCATCCAGATCAGGCCTGCAATGAAACTGCGTTTCACAGGCCTTTGGAAGTGATGTTCCCGGTAGGCTGTAAGAGCATTGTGCAGAGCGCGTTGTTTACCAGCTCCCAATAGCTGGAAGCAAGATTCTGTGGGACCCAACTCGCCCTTGGGAAAGAAGCCTGGACGTTGTGCCTTTCAGCTCTAGGGCAATGTAGCACACCCAGAACAGAAGTTCTACTTCATCCAGATCAGGCCTGCAAAGAAACTGCGTTTCACAGGCCTTTGGAAGAGATGTTCCCGGTAGGCTGTAAAAGCACAGTGCAGAGCGAGTTGTTTCTTAGCTTCCCAAAGAGCTGGAAGCAAGATGATGTGGGGCCCAACTCGCCCTTTGGAAAGAAGCCTGCACGTTGTGCCTTTCAGCTCTAGGGCAATGTAGCACACCCAGAGCAGAAGTTCTAATTCAGCCACATCAGGCCTGCAAAGAAACTGCGTTTCACAGGCCTTTGGAAGAGATGTTCCAGGTAGGCTGTAAGAGCACTGTTCAGAGCGAGTTGTTTCTTAGCTTCCCAAAGAGCTGGAAGCAAGATGCTGTGAGGCCCAACTCGCCCTTTGGAAAGAAGCCTGCACGTTGTGCCTTTCAGCTCTAGGGCAATGTAGCACACCCAGAGCAGAAGTTCTACTTCAGCCAGATCAGGCCTGCAAAGAAGCTGCGTTTCACAGGCCTTTGGAAGCGATGTTCCCAGTAGGCTGTAAGAGCACTGTGCAGAGCGAGTTGTTTCCCAGCTCCCAATAGCTGGAAGCAAGATGCTGTGGGACCCAACTCGCCCTTGGGAAAGAAGCCTGCACGTTGTGCCTTTCAGCTCTCGGGCAATGTAGCACACCCAGAGCAGAAGTTCTACTTCATCCAGATCAGGCCTGCAAAGAAACTGCCTTTCACAGGTCTTTGGAAGAGATGTTCCCGGTAGGCTGTAAGAGCACAGTGCAGAGCGAGTTGTTTCTTAGATTCCCAAAGAGCTGGAAGCAAGATGCTGTGGGGCCCAACTCGCCCTTTGGAAAGAAGCCTGCACGTTGTGCCTTTAAGCTCTAGGGCAATGTAGCACACCCAGAGCAGAAGTTCTACTTCAGCCAGATCAGGCCTGCAAAGAAACTGCGTTTCACAGGTCTTTGGAAGAGATGTTTCCGGTAGGCTGTAAGAGCACTGTGCAGAGCGAGTTGTTTCTTAGCTTCCCAAAGAGCTGGAAGCAAGATTCTGTGGGGCCCAAGTCGCCCTTTGGAAAGAAGCCTGCACGTTGTGACTTCCAGCTGTAGGGCAATGTAGCACACCCAGAGCAGAAGTTCTACTTCAGCCAGATCAGGCCTGCAAAGAAACTGCGTTTCACAGGCCTTTGGAAGAGAAGTTCCCCGTAGGCTGTAAGAGCACTGTGCAGTGTGAGTTGTTTCTTAGCTTCCCAAAGAGCTGGAAGCAAGATGCTGTGGGGCCCAACTCGCCCTTTGGACAGAAGCCTGTACGTTGTGCCTTTCAACTCTAGGGCAATGTAGCACACCCAGAGCAGAAGTTCTACTTCAGCCAGATCAGGCCTGCAAAGAAACTGCGTTTTACAGGCCTTTGGAAGAGATGTTCCCGGTAGGCTGTAAGAGCACTGTGCAGAGCGAGTTGTTTCTTAGATTCCCAAAGAACTGGAAGCAAGATGCTGTGGGCCCCAACTCGCCCTTTGGAAAGAAGCCTGCACATTGTGCCTTTCAGCTCTAGGGCAATGTAGCACACCCAGAGCAGAAGTTCTGCTTCAGCCAGATCAGGCAGCGAAGAAACTGCGTTTCACAGGCCTTTGGAAGAGATGTTCCCGGAAGGCTGTAAGAGCACTGTGCAGAGCGAGTTGTTTCTTAGCTTCCCAAAGAGCTGGAAGCAAGATGCTGTGGGGCCCAACTCGCCCTTTGTTAAGAAGCCTGCACATTGTGCCTTTCAGCTCTAGGGCAATGTAGCACACCCAGAGCTGAAGTTCTACTTAGGGCAGATAAGGCCTGCGAAGAAACTGCGTTTCACAGGCCTTTGGAAGAGATGTTCCCGGTAGGATTTAACAGCACTGTGCAGAGCGAGTTGTTTCTTAGCTTCCCAAAGAGCTGGAAGCAAGATTCTGTGGGGCCCGTCTCGTCCTTTGGACAGAAGACTGCACGTTGTGCCTTTCAGCTCAAGGGCAATGTAGCACACCCAGAGCAGATGTTATACTTCAGCCAGATCAGGCCTGCAAAGAAACTGCGTTTCACAGGCCTTTGGAAGAGATGTTCCCGGTAGGCTGTAAGAGCACTGTGCAGAGCGAATTGTTTCTTAGCTTCCCAAAGAGCTATAAGCAAGATGCTGTTGGGCCCAACTCGCCCTTTGGACAGAAGCCTGCACGTTGTGCCTTTCAGCTCTAGGGCAATGTAGCACACCCAGAGCAGAAGTTCTACTTCAGCCAGATCAGGCCTGCAAAGAAACTGCGTTTCACAGGCCTTTGTGACAGATGTTCCCCGTAGGCTGTAAGAGCACTGTGCAGAGCGAGTTGTTTCTTAGCTTCCCAAAGTGCTGGAAGCAAGATGCTGTGGGGCCCAAGTCGCCCTTTGGAAAGAAGCCTGCACGTTGTGCCTTTCAGCTCTAGGGCAATGTAGCACACCGAGAGCAGAAGTTCTAATTCAGCCAGATCAGGCCTGCAAAGAAACTGCGTTTCACAGGCCTTTGGAAGAGATGTTCCCGGTAGGCTGTAAGAGCACTGTGCAGAGCGAGTTGTTTCTTAGCTTCCCAAAGAGCTGGAAGCAAGATGCTGTGGGGCCCAACTCGCCCTTTGGAAAGAAGCCTGCACGTTGTGCCTTTAAGCTCTTGGGCAATGTAGTACATCCAGAGGAGAAGTACTACTTCAGCCAGATCAGGCCTGCAAAGAAACTGCGTTTCACAGGCCTTTGGAAGAGATGTTTCCGGTAGGCTGTAAGAGCACTGTGCAGAGCGAGTTGTTTCTTAGCTTCCCAAAGAGCTGGAAGCAAGATTCTGAGGGGCCCAAGTCGCCCTTTGGAAAGAAGCCTGCACGTTGTGCCTTCCAGCTCTAGGGCAATGTAGCACACCCAGAGAAGAAGTTCTACTTCAGTCAGATCAGGCCTGCAAAGAAACTGCGTTTCACAGGCCTTTGGAAGAGAAGTTCCCGGTAGGCTTTAAGAGCACTGTGCAGAGTGAGTTGTTTCTTAGCTTCCCAAAGAGCTGGAAGCAAGATGCTGTGGGGCCCAACTCGCCCTTTGGACAGAAGCCTGCACGTTGTGCCTTTCAGCTCTAGGGCAATGTAGCACACCCAGAGCAGAACTTGTACTTCATCCAGATCAGGCCTGCAAAGAAACTGCGTTTCACAGGCCTTTGGAAGAGATGTTCCCGGTAGGCTGTAAGAGCACTGTGCAGAGCGAGTTGTTTCTTAGATTCCCAAAGAGCTGGAGGCAAGATGCTGTCTGCCCCAACTCGCCCTTTGGAAAGAAGCCTGCACATTGTGCCTTTCAGCTCCAGGGCAATGTAGCACACCCAGAGCAGAAGTTCTACTTCAGCCAGATCAGGCTGCGAAGAAACTGCGTTTCACATGCCTTTGGAAGAGATGTTCCCGGTAGGCTGTAAGAGCACTGTGCAGAGCGAGTTGTTTCTTAGCTTCCCAAAGAGCTGGAAGCAAGATGCTGTGGGGCCCAACTCGCCCTTTGGAAAGAAGCCTGCACGCTGTGCCTTTCAGCTCTAGGGTAGTGTAGCACAAGCAGAGCAGAAGTTCTACTTCAGCCAGATCAGGCCTGCAAAGAAACTGCGTTTCACAGGGGGTTGGGAGAGATGTTCCCGGTAGGCTGTAAGAGCACTGTGCAGAGCGAGTTGTTTCTTAGCTTCCCAAAGAGCTGGAAGCAAGATGCTGTGGGGCCCAACTCGCCCTTTGGAAAGAAGCCTGCACGTTGTGCCTTTCATCTCTAGGGCAATGTAGCACACCCAGAGCAGAAGTTCTACTTCATCCAGATCACGCCTGCAAAGAAACTGTGTTTCACAGGCCTTTGGAAGAGATGTTCCCGGTAGGCTGTAAGAGCACTGTGCAGAGCGAGCTGTTTCTTAGCTTCCCAAAGAGCTGGAAGCAAGATGCTGTGGGGCCCAACTCGCCCTTGGGAAAGAAGCCTGCACGTTGTGCCTTTCAGCTCTAGGGCAATGTAGCACACCCAGAGCAGAAGTTCTACTTCATCCAGATCAGGCCTGCAATGAAACTGCGTTTCACAGGCCTTTGGAAGTGATGTTCCCGGTAGGCTGTAAGAGCATTGTGCAGAGCGCGTTGTTTACCAGCTCCCAATAGCTGGAAGCAAGATTCTGTGGGACCCAACTCGCCCTTGGGAAAGAAGCCTGGACGTTGTGCCTTTCAGCTCTAGGGCAATGTAGCACACCCAGAACAGAAGTTCTACTTCATCCAGATCAGGCCTGCAAAGAAACTGCGTTTCACAGGCCTTTGGAAGAGATGTTCCCGGTAGGCTGTAAAAGCACAGTGCAGAGCGAGTTGTTTCTTAGCTTCCCAAAGAGCTGGAAGCAAGATGATGTGGGGCCCAACTCGCCCTTTGGAAAGAAGCCTGCACGTTGTGCCTTTCAGCTCTAGGGCAATGTAGCACACCCAGAGCAGAAGTTCTAATTCAGCCAGATCAGGCCTGCAAAGAAACTGCGTTTCACAGGCCTTTGGAAGAGATGTTCCAGGTAGGCTGTAAGAGCACTGTTCAGAGCGAGTTGTTTCTTAGCTTCCCAAAGAGCTGGAAGCAAGATGCTGTGAGGCCCAACTCGCCCTTTGGAAAGAAGCCTGCACGTTGTGCCTTTCAGCTCTAGGGCAATGTAGCACACCCAGAGCAGAAGTTCTACTTCAGCCAGATCAGGCCTGCAAAGAAGCTGCGTTTCACAGGCCTTTGGAAGCGATGTTCCCAGTAGGCTGTAAGAGCACTGTGCAGAGCGAGTTGTTTCCCAGCTCCCAATAGCTGGAAGCAAGATGCTGTGGGACCCAACTCGCCCTTGGGAAAGAAGCCTGCACGTTGTGCCTTTCAGCTCTCGGGCAATGTAGCACACCCAGAGCAGAAGTTCTACTTCATCCAGATCAGGCCTGCAAAGAAACTGCCTTTCACAGGTCTTTGGAAGAGATGTTCCCGGTAGGCTGTAAGAGCACAGTGCAGAGCGAGTTGTTTCTTAGATTCCCAAAGAGCTGGAAGCAAGATGCTGTGGGGCCCAACTCGCCCTTTGGAAAGAAGCCTGCACGTTGTGCCTTTAAGCTCTAGGGCAATGTAGCACACCCAGAGCAGAAGTTCTACTTCAGCCAGATCAGGCCTGCAAAGAAACTGCGTTTCACAGGTCTTTGGAAGAGATGTTTCCGGTAGGCTGTAAGAGCACTGTGCAGAGCGAGTTGTTTCTTAGCTTCCCAAAGAGCTGGAAGCAAGATTCTGTGGGGCCCAAGTCGCCCTTTGGAAAGAAGCCTGCACGTTGTGCCTTCCAGCTGTAGGGCAATGTAGCACACCCAGAGCAGAAGTTCTACTTCAGCCAGATCAGGCCTGCAAAGAAACTGCGTTTCACAGGCCTTTGGAAGAGAAGTTCCCCGTAGGCTGTAAGAGCACTGTGCAGTGTGAGTTGTTTCTTAGCTTCCCAAAGAGCTGGAAGCAAGATGCTGTGGGGCCCAACTCGCCCTTTGGACAGAAGCCTGTACGTTGTGCCTTTCAACTCTAGGGCAATGTAGCACACCCAGAGCAGAAGTTCTACTTCAGCCAGATCAGGCCTGCAAAGAAACTGCGTTTTACAGGCCTTTGGAAGAGATGTTCCCGGTAGGCTGTAAGAGCACTGTGCAGAGCGAGTTGTTTCTTAGATTCCCAAAGAACTGGAAGCAAGATGCTGTGGGCCCCAACTCGCCCTTTGGAAAGAAGCCTGCACATTGTGCCTTTCAGCTCTAGGGCAATGTAGCACACCCAGAGCAGAAGTTCTACTTCAGCCAGATCAGGCAGCGAAGAAACTGCGTTTCACAGGCCTTTGGAAGAGATGTTCCCGGAAGGCTGTAAGAGCACTGTGCAGAGCGAGTTGTTTCTTAGCTTCCCAAAGAGCTGGAAGCAAGATGCTGTGGGGCCCAACTCGCCCTTTGTTAAGAAGCCTGCACATTGTGCCTTTCAGCTCTAGGGCAATGTAGCACACCCAGAGCTGAAGTTCTACTTAGGGCAGATAAGGCCTGCGAAGAAACTGCGTTTCACAGGCCTTTGGAAGAGATGTTCCCGGTAGGATTTAACAGCACTGTGCAGAGCGAGTTGTTTCTTAGCCTCCCAAAGAGCTGGAAGCAAGATTCTGTGGGGCCCGTCTCGTCCTTTGGACAGAAGCCTGCACGTTGTGCCTTTCAGCTCAAGGGCAATGTAGCACACCCAGAGCAGATGTTATACTTCAGCCAGATCAGGCCTGCAAAGAAACTGCGTTTCACAGGCCTTTGGAAGAGATGTTCCCGGTAGGCTGTAAGAGCACTGTGCAGAGCGAGTTGTTTCTTAGCTTCCCAAAGAGCTATAAGCAAGATGCTGTTGGGCCCAACTCGCCCTTTGGACAGAAGCCTGCACGTTGTGCCTTTCAGCTCTAGGGCAATGTAGCACACCCAGAGCAGAAGTTCTACTTCAGCCAGATCAGGCCTGCAAAGAAACTGCGTTTCACAGGCCTTTGTGACAGATGTTCCCCGTAGGCTGTAAGAGCACTGTGCAGAGCGAGTTGTTTCTTAGCTTCCCAAAGTGCTGGAAGCAAGATGCTGTGGGGCCCAAGTCGCCCTTTGGAAAGAAGCCTGCACGTTGTGCCTTTCAGCTCTAGGGCAATGTAGCACACCCAGAGCAGAAGTTCTAATTCAGCCAGATCAGGCCTGCAAAGAAACTGCGTTTCACAGGCCTTTGGAAGAGATGTTCCCGGTAGGCTGTAAGAGCACTGTGCAGAGCGAGTTGTTTCTTAGCTTCCCAAAGAGCTGGAAGCAAGATGCTGTGGGGCCCAACTCGCCCTTTGGAAAGAAGCCTGCACGTTGTGCCTTTAAGCTCTTGGGCAATGTAGTACATCCAGAGGAGAAGTACTACTTCAGCCAGATCAGGCCTGCAAAGAAACTGCGTTTCACAGGCCTTTGGAAGAGATGTTTCCGGTAGGCTGTAAGAGCACTGTGCAGAGCGAGTTGTTTCTTAGCTTCCCAAAGAGCTGGAAGCAAGATTCTGTGGGGCCCAAGTCGCCCTTTGGAAAGAAGCCTGCACGTTGTGCCTTCCAGCTCTAGGGCAATGTAGCACACCCAGAGAAGAAGTTCTACTTCAGTCAGATCAGGCCTGCAAAGAAACTGCGTTTCACAGGCCTTTGGAAGAGAAGTTCCCGGTAGGCTTTAAGAGCACTGTGCAGAGTGAGTTGTTTCTTAGCTTCCCAAAGAGCTGGAAGCAAGATGCTGTGGGGCCCAACTCGCCCTTTGGACAGAAGCCTGCACGTTGTGCCTTTCAGCTCTAGGGCAATGTAGCACACCCAGAGCAGAACTTGTACTTCATCCAGATCAGGCCTGCAAAGAAACTGCGTTTCACAGGCCTTTGGAAGAGATGTTCCCGGTAGGCTGTAAGAGCACTGTGCAGAGCGAGTTGTTTCTTAGATTCCCAAAGAGCTGGAGGCAAGATGCTGTCTGCCCCAACTCGCCCTTTGGAAAGAAGCCTGCACATTGTGCCTTTCAGCTCCAGGGCAATGTAGCACACCCAGAGCAGAAGTTCTACTTCAGCCAGATCAGGCTGCGAAGAAACTGCGTTTCACAGGCCTTTGGAAGAGATGTTCCCTGTAGGCTGTAAGAGCACTGTGCAGAGCGAGTTGTTTCTTAGCTTCCCAAAGAGCTGGAAGCAAGATGCTGTGGGGCCCAACTCGCCCTTTGGAAAGAAGCCTGCACGCTGTGCCTTTCAGCTCTAGGGTA
>NW_027227702.1:0-13717 GCF_037783145.1 Equus przewalskii | reverse complement strand
TCTGGCATACCTGGCAGGTGATTTTGGTGTGTCAGGTAGGTGGTTCCGGCGAGTCGAGTAGGTGGTTCCGGCGTGCTCGGCAGGTGGTTCAGGCGGGTCTGGCAGGTGGTTTCGGTCTGTTCGGGGTGTGGTTCCGGCATCTCAGGCACATGGTTCTGGCACGTCTGAGAGGTGGTTCCGGCTGGCCCGACAGGTGTTTCCATGGTGTTCGCCAAGTGGTCCTGGCGTAGCTGGCAGGTGATGTTGGCGTGACCGGCAGGTGGTTCCAGCCAGCCCGGCAGGTGATTCCAAAGTGTTCACCAAATGGTTGTGGCGTAGCCGGCAGGTGATTTTGGCGTGTCCAGCAGGTGGTTTTCGCGAGTCGAGCAGGTGGTTCTGGCGTGCTCGGCAGGTGCTTCCGGTGTCATTGGCATGTGGTTCCGGCATGTCTGAGAGGTGGTTCCGCCATGCCCGGCAGGTGATTCCCGAGTGTTCGCCAAGCGGTTCTGCCGTAGCCGGCAGGTGATTTTGCATGTCCGGCCATGGTTCCGGCGAGTCTAGCCGGTGGTTCCGTCGTGTCAGGCAGGTGGTTCCGGTCTGTCCAGCATGTGGGTCTGGGGTGTCCGGCACGAGGTTCTGGCACGTCTGAGAGGTTGTGTCGGCATGCACTTCACGTGATTCCGGCTTGTCCACCAATCGGTTCTGGTGTAGCGGGCAGGTGATTTTGGCGTATCCGGCAGGTGGGACCAGTGAGTCAAACAGGTGGTTCCGGCAAGTGTTTCCTGTGTTTCCGGTCTGTCCGGGAGATGGTTCCGGCCTGTCCGGCACGTGCTTCTGGCACTTGGGAGAGGTTGCGCTGGCATGCCCGGCAGGTGATTCTGGAGTGTCCGCCAAGTGGTTCTGGCGTAGCCGGCAGGTCATTTTGGAGTGTCCGGCAGGTGGTTCCGCGGAGTGGATCAGGAACTTCTGGCATTCTCGGCAGGTGCTACCTCCGTCTCCTGCATGTGGCTGTGGCACCTCTGAGAGGTGGTTCCATCATGCCCGGCAGGTGATTCCGGCGTGTCCGACAAGTGGTTGTGGCATAGCCGTCTGGTGATTCTGGCGTGTCCGGCAGGTGGTTCTGGCGAGTCAAGCAGGTGGTTCCGGCGTGTTCGGCAGGTGGTTCCGGCAGGTCCGGCAGGTGTTTGCCGTCTGTCCATGACGTGGTTCCGACATGCCCGCAAGGTGATTCTGGAGTGCCCACCAGGTGGTTTTGGCGTAGCCGGCATATGATTTTGGCCTGTGAGGCAGGTGGTTCCGGCATGTCCAGCAGGTGGTTCTGGCGAGCTCGGCAGGTGCTTCTGGTCTCTTCGGCACGTGGTTGTGGCACGTCTGAGAGATGGTTCCGGCACGCCCGGCAGGTGATTCCGGAGTGTCCAGCATGTGGTTCTGGCACCTCTGAGAGGTGGTTCCGGAATGCCTGACATGTGATTCCGGAGTGTCTGCCGAGTGGTTCTGGCGTAGCCGGCAGGTGAATTTGGCGTGTCCGGCAGGTGGTTCTGGGGAGTGGAGCAGGAACTTCCGGCATTCTCGGCAGGTGCTACCGCCGTCTCCTGCATGTGGCTGTGGCACCTCTGAGAGGTGGTTCCAGCATGCCAGGAAGGTGATTCCGGAGTGTCCGACAAGTGGTTGTGGCGTAGCCGGCTGGTGATTCTGGCGTGTCCGGCAGGTGGTTCTGGCGAGTCAAGCAGGTGGTCCCAGCGTGTCCGGCAGGTGGTTCCGGTCTGTCCTGGAGGTGGTTCCGGGTGTCTGCCGAGTGGTTCTGGCGTAGCCGGCAGGTGATTTTGGCGTGTCCAGCAGGTGGTTCTGGAGAGTGGAGCAGGTGGTTCTGGCGTACTCGGCAGGTGGTTGCGGCTTGTCCGGCACATGGTGCTGGCACGTCTGAGAGGTGGTTCCGGCATGCCCGGCAGGTGATCCCAGAGTGTCCGGCATGTGGTTCTGGCACCTCTGAGAGCTGGATCCGGCATGCCCGGCAGGTGATTCCGGAGTGTTCGCCAAGTGGTTCTGGCGTAGCCGGCAGGTGACTTTGGCGTGTCCAGCAGGTGGTTCTGGGGAGTGGATCAGGTGGTTCCGGCATACTCTTCAGGTGGTTGCGGCCTGTCTGGCACATGGTTCTGGCACGTCTGAGAGGTGGTGCCGGAATGCCTGGCAGGTGATCCCGGAGAGTCCTCCAAGTGGTTCTGGTGTACCCCGCAGGTGTTTCTGATGTGTCCGGCTGGTGGCTCTGGTGAGTCGAGCAGGTGTTTCCGGCGTGCTCGGCAGGTGGTTCCGGCAGGTCCGGCAGGTGTTTGCCGTCTGTCCATGACGTGGTTCCGGCATGCCCGCAAGGTGATTCCGGAGTGTCCACCAAGTGGTTTTGGCGTAGCCGGCATATGATTTTGGCCTGTGAGTCAGGTGGTTCCGGCATGTCTAGCAGGTGGTTCCGGCGAGTCCGGCAGGTGGTTCCGGTCTGTCCTCGAGGTGGTTCCGGAGTGTCTGCCGAGTGGTTCTGGCGTAGCCGGCAGGTGATTTTGGCATGTCCAGCAGGTGGTTCTGGGGAGTGGAGCAGATGGTTCCGGCATACTCGGCAGGTGGTTGCGGCGTGTCCGGCACATGGTTCTGGCACGTCTGAGAGGTGGTTCCGGCATGCCCGGCAGGTGATCCCGGAGTGTCCGGCATGTGGTTCTGGCACCTCTGAGAGGTGGTTCCGGAATGCCTGACATGTGATTCCGGAGTGTCTGCCGAGTGGTTCTGGCGTAGCCGGCAGGTGATTTTGGCGTGTCCAGCAGGTGGTTCTGGGGAGTGGAGCAAGTGGTTCCGGTGTGTCCGGCAGGTGGTTCCGGTCTGTCCGGCAGGTGGTTCTGGCGTGTCCGGCATGAGGTTCTGACACGTCTGAGAGGTGGTTCCGGCATGGCCGACAGGTGATTCCGGAGTGTCCGCCACGTGGTTCTTGCGTACCCGGCAGGTGATTTTGGCGTGTCTGGCAGGTGTGTTTTGCAAGTCGAGCATGTGGCTCAGGCATGCTCAGCAGGTGATTCCGGCGTGTCCGGCACGTGGTTCTGGAACGTCTGAGGGGTGGTTCTGGCATGTCCGGCAGATGATTCCGGAGTGTCCACCACGTGGTTCTGGCGTAGCCGGCTGGTGAATTTGGCGTGTCGAGCAGGTGGTTCCGGCGAGCTCGGCAGGTGGTACCGGCGTGTCTGGAACATGGTTCTGGCACATCTGAGATATGGTTCTGGCATGCCCGGCAGGTGGTTCCGGAGTGTCTGCCGAGTGGTTCTGGCGTAGCCGGCAGGTGATTTTGGCGTGTCCAACAGGTGGTTTTGGCGAGTCGAGCTGGTGGTTCTGGCGTGTTCGGCTTGTGCTTCCGGTGTCATTGGCATGTGGTTCCGGCATGTCTGAGGCGTGGTTCCGCCATGCCCGGCAGGTGATTCCCGAGTGTTCGCCACGTGGTTCTGCCATAGCCGGCAGGTGATTTGGCATGTCTGGCCATGGTTCCGGCGAGTCGAGCCGCTGGTTCCGGCGTGTCCGGCAGGTGGTTCCGGTCAGTCCAACAGGTGGTTCTGGGGTGTCCGGCACGAGGTTCTGGCACGTCTGAGAGGTTGTGTCGGCATGCACTTCACGTGATTCCATCTTGTCCACCAAGTGGTTCTGGTGTAGCGGGCAGGTGATTTTGGCGTGTCCCACAGGTGGGACCGGTGACTGAAGCAGGTGGTTCCGGCAAGTGTTTCCTGTGTTTCCGGTCTGTCCGGGAGATGGTTCCGGCCTGTCCGGCACGTGCTTCTGGCACTTCGGAGAGGTTGTGCTGCCATGCCCGGCAGGTGATTCTGGAGTGTCCGCCAAGTGGTTTTGGCATAGCCGGCATATGATTTTGGCTTGTGAGGCAGGTGGTTCCGGCATGTCCAGCAGGTGGTTCCAGCGAGCTCGGCAGGTGATTCCGGAGTGTCCGGCATGTGGTTCTGGCACCTCTGAGAGGTGGTTCCGGCATGCCCGGCAGGTGATTCCAGAGTGTCCGGCATGTGGTTCTGGCACCTCTGAGAGGTGGTTCCGGAATGCCTGACATGTGATTCCGGAGTGTCTGCCGAGTGGTTCTTGCATAGCCGGCAGCTGATTCTGGCGTGTCCAGCAGGTGGTTCTGGGTAGTGGATCAGGTGGTTCCGGCATTCTCGGCAGGTGGTACCGGCGTGTCCGGAACATGGTTCTGGCAAGTCTGAGAGGTGGTTCCGGCATGCCCGGCAGGTGATTCCGGAGTGTTCGACAAGTGGTTGTGGCGTAGCCGGCAGGTGATTTCGCATGTCCGGCGGTGGATCCGGCGACTCGAGCCGGTGGTTCCGGCGTGTCCGGAAGGTGGTTCCGGTCTGTCCGGCAGGTGGTTCTGGCATGTCCGGCACGAGGTTCTGGCACGTCTGTGAGGTGGTCCCGGCATGCCCGACAGGTGATTCCGGAGTGTCCGCCACGTGGTTCTGGCGTACGCGGCAGGTGATTTTGGCGTGCCTGGCAGGTGTTTCTTGCAACTCGAGCATGTGGCTCAGGCATGCTCAGCAGGTGCTTCCGGCGTGTCCGGCACGTGGTTCTGGTGTGTCTGAGAGCTGGTTCTGGCATGTCCGGCAGATGAATCCGGAGTGTCCACCAAGTGGCTCTGGCATACCTGGCAGGTGATTTTGGCGTGTCAGGTAGGTGGTTCCGGCGAGTCGAGTAGGTGGTTCCGGCGTGCTCGGCCGGTGGTTCAGGCGGGTCTGGCAGGTGGTTTCGGTCTGTTCGGGGTGTGGTGCCGGCATCTCAGGCACATGGTTCTGGCACGTCTGACAGGTGGTTCCGGCCGGCCAGACAGGTGTTTCCATGGTGTTCGCCAAGTGGTTCTGGCATAGCTGGCAGGTGATGTTGGCGTGACCGCCAGGTGGTTCCAGACAGCCTGTCAGGTGATTCCGAAGTGTTCACCAAATGGTTGGGGCGTAGCCGGAAGGTGATTTTGGCGTGTCCAGCATGTGGTTTTGGCGAGTCGAGCAGGTGGTTCTGGCGTGCTCGGCAGGTGCTTCCGGTGTCATTGGCATGTGGTTCGGGCATGTCTGAGAGGTGGTTCCGACATGCCCGGCAGGTGATTCCCGAGTGTTCGCCAAGTGGTTCTGCCGTAGCCGGCAGGTGATTTTGCATGTCCGGCAATGGTTCCAGCGAGTGGAGCCGGTGGTTCCGGCGTGTCAGGCAGGTGGTTCCAGTCTGTCCAGCAGGTGGTACTGTGGTGTCCGGCACGAGGTTCTGGCACGTCTGAGAGGTTGTGTCGGCATGCACTTCACGTGATTCCGGCTTGTCCACCAAGTGGTTCTGGTGCAGCGGGCAGGGGATTTTGGCGTGTCCGGCATGTGGGACCGGTGAGTCAAGCAGGTGGTTCCGGCGAGTGTTTCCTGTGTTTCCGGTCTGTCCGGGAGATGGTTCCGGCCTGTCCGGCACGTGCTTCTGGCACTTCGGAGAGGTTGTGCTGGCATGCCCGGCAGGTGATTCCGGAGTGTCCGCCAAGTGGTTCTGGCGTAGCCGGCAGGTGATTTTGGCGTGTCCGGCAGGTGGTTCTGGGGAGTGGATCAGGAAATTCCGGCATTCTCGGCAGGTGCTACCTCTGTCTCCTGCATGTGGCTGTGGCACCTCTGAGAGGTGGTTCCAGCATGCCCTGCAGGTGATTCCGGAGTGTCCGACAAGTGGTTGTGGCGTAGCGGGCTGGTGATTCTGGCGTGTCCGGCAGGTGGTTCCGGTCTGTCCTGGAGGTGGTTCCGGAGTGTCTGCCGAGTGGTTCTGGCGTAGCCGGCAGGTGTTTTTTGGCGTGTCCAGCAGGTGGTTCTGGGGAGTGGAGCAGGTGGTTCCGGCATACTCAGCTTGTGGTTGCGGCGTGTCCGGCACATTGTTCTGGCACGTCTGAGAGGTGGTTCCGGCATGCCCGGCAGGTGATCCCGGAGTGTCCGGCATGTGGTTCTGGCACCTCTGAGAGGTGGTTCCGGAATGCCTGACATGTGATTCCGGAGTGTCTGCCGAGTGGTTCTGGCGTAGCCGGCAGGTGATTTTGGCGTGTCCAGCAGGTGGTTCTGGGGAGTGGAGCATGTGGTTCCGGCGTGTCCGGCAGGTGGTTCCGGTCTGTCCGGCAGGTGGTTCTGGCGTGTCCGGCACGAGGTTCTGACACGTCTGAGAGGTGGTTCCGGCATGGCCGACAGGTGATTCCGGAGTGTCCGCCACGTGGTTCTTGCGTACCCGGCAGGTGATTTTGGCGTGTCTGGCAGGTGTGTTTTGCAAGTCGAGCATGTGGCTCAGGCATGCTCAGCAGGTGATTCCGACGTTCCGGCACGTGGTTCTGGAACGTCTGAGAGGTGGTTCTGGCATGTCCGGCAGATGATTCCGGAGTGTCCATCACGTGGTTCTGGCGTAGCCGGCTGGTGAATTTGGCGTGTCGAGCAGGTGGTTCCGGCGAGCTCGGCAGGTGGTACCGGCGTGTCCGGAACATGGTTCTGGCACGTCTGAGAGATGGTACCGGCATTCCTGTCAGGTGGTTCCGGAGTGTCTGCCGAGTGGTTCTGGCGTAGCCGGCAGTTGATTTTGGCGTGTCCAGCAGGTGGTTCTGGGGAGTGTTTCCTGTGTTTCCGGTCTTTCCGGGAGATGGTTCCGGCCTGTACGGCACGTGCTTCTGGCACTTCGGAGAGGTTGTGCTGGCATGCCCGGCAGGGGATTCTGGAGTGTCCGCCAAGTGGTTTTGGCATAGCCGGCATATGATTTTGGCTTGTGAGGCAGGTGGTTCCGGCATGTCCAGCAGGTGGTTCCGGCGAGCTCGGCAGGTGATTCCGGAGTGTCCGGCATGTGGTTCTGGCACCTCTGAGAGGTGGTTCCGGCATGCCCGTCAGTTGATCCCGGAGAGTCCTCCAAGTGCTTCTGGCGTACCCCGCAGGTGTTTCTGATGTGTCCAGCTGGTGGCTCTGGGGAGTCGAGCAGGTGGTTCCGGCGTGTTCGGCTGGTGGTTCCGGCAGGTCCGGCAGGTGTTTGCCGTCTGTCCATTACGTGGTTCCGACATGCGCGCAAGGTAATTCTGGAGTGTCCACCAAGTGGTTTTGGCGTAGCCGGCATATGATTTTGGCCTGTGAGGCAGGTGGTTCCGGCATGTCCAGCAGGTGGTTCCGGCGAGCTCGGCAGGTGCTTCTGGTCTCTTCGGCATGTGGTTGTGGCACGTCTGATAGATGGTTCCAGCACGCACGGCAGGTTATTCCGGAGTGTCCATCATGTGGTTCTGGCACCTCTGAGAGTTGGTTCCGGCATGCCCGGCTGGTGATTCCGGAGTCTCCGGCATGTGGTTCTGGCACCTCTGAGAGGTTGTTCCGGAATGCCTGACATGTGATTCCGGAGTGTCTGCCGAGTCGCTCTTGCATAGCCGGCAGGTGATTCTGGCGTGTCCAGCAGGTGGTTCTGGGGAGTGGATCAGGTGGTTCCGGCATACTCGGCAGGTGGTACCAGCGTGTCCGGAACATGGTTCTGGCAAGTCTGATAGGTGGTTCCGCCATGCCCAGCAGGTGATTCCCGAGTGTTCGCCAAGTGGTTCTGCCGTAGCCGGCAGGTGATTTTGCATGTCTGGAGGTGGTTCCGGCGAGTCGAGCCGGTGGTTCCGGCGTGTCCGGCAGGTGGTTCCGGTCTGTCCAGCTGGTGGCTCTGGGGTGTCCGGCAAGAGCTTCTGGCACGTCTGAGAGGTTGTGTCGGCATGCACTTCACGTGATTCCGGCTTGTCCACCAAGTGGTTCTGGTGTAGCGGGCAGGTGATTTTGGCGTGTCCGGCAGGTGGGACCGGTGAGTCAAGCAGGTGGTGCCGGCGAGTGTTTCCTGTGTTTCCGCTCTGACCGGGAGATGGTTCCGGCCTGTCCGGCACGTGCTTCTGGCACTTCGGAGAGGTTGTGCTGGCATGCCCGGCAGGTTATTCTGGAGTGTCCGCCAAGTGGTTCTGGTGTAGCCGGCAGGTGATTTTGGCGTGTCCGGCAGGGGGTTCTGGGGTGTGGATCAGGAACTTGCGGCATTCTCGGGAGGTGCTACCGCCGTCTCCTGCATGTGGCTGTGGCACCTCTGAGAGGTGGTTCCAGCATGCCCGGCAGGTGATTCCAGAGTGTCCGACAAGTGGTTGTGGCGTAGCCGGCTGGTGATTCTGTTGTATCCGGCAGGTGGTTCTGGCGAGTCAAGCAGGTGGTCCCGGCGTGTCCGGCAGGTGGTTCCGGTCTGTCCTGGAAGTGGTTCCAGAGTGCCTGCCGAGTGGTTCTGGCGTAGCCGGCAGGTGATTTTGGCGTGTCCAGCAGGTGGTTCTGGGGAGTGGAGCAGGTGGTTCTGGCATACTCGTCAGGTGGTTGCGGCGTGTCCGGAACATGGTTCTGGCACGTCTGAGAGGTGGTTCCGGCATGCCCGGCAGGTGGTTCCGGAGTGTCTGCCGAGTGGTTCTGGCATAGCCGGCAGTTGATTTTGGCGTGTCCAGCAGGTGGTTCAGGGGAGTGGATCAGGTGGTTCCGGCATACTCGGCAGGTGGTACCGGCGTGTCCGAAACATGGTTCTGGCAAGTCTGAGAGGTGGTTCAGGCATGCCTGGCAGGTGATTCCGGAGTGTTCGCCAAGTGGTTCTGGCGTAGCCAGCAGGTGATTTTGCATGTCCAGCGGTGGATCCGGCGACTCGAGCCGGTGGTTCCGGCGTGTCCGGAATGTGGTTCCGGTCTGTCCGGCAGGTGGTTCTGGCGTGTCCGGCACGAGGTTCTGGCACGTCTGAGATGTGGTTCCTGCATGCACGACAGGTGATTCCGGAGTGTCCGCCACGTGGTTCTGGCGTACCCGGCAGGTGATTTTTGCGTGTCTGGCAGGTGTTTCTTGCAAGTCGAGCATGTGGCTCAGGTATGCTCAGCAGGTGCTTCCGGCGTGTCCGGCACGTGGTTCTGGTGTGTCTAAGAGCTGGTTCTGTCATGTCCGGCAGATGATTCCGGAGTGTCCACCAAGTGGCTCTGGCATACCCGGCAGGTGATTTTGGCGTGTCAGGTAGGTGGTTCCGGCGGGTCGAGTAGGTGGTTCCGGCGTGCCCGGCAGGTGATTCAGGCGGGTCTGGCAGGTGGTTTCGGTCTGTTCTGGGTGTGGTTCCGGCATCTCAGGCGCATGGTTCTGGCACTTCTGAGAGGTGGTTCCGGCCAGCCCGACAGGTGTTTCCATGGTGTCCGCCAAGTGGTTCTGGCATAGCTGGCAGGTGATGTTGGCGTGACCGGCAGGTGGTTCCAGCCAGCCCGGAAGGTGATTCCGGAGTGTTCGCCAAGTGGTTCTGGCGTAGCCGGCAGGTGATTTTGCATGTCCGGCGGTGGTTCCGGCGAGTTGAGCCGATGGTTCCAGCGTGTCCAGCAGGTGGTTCTGGGGAGTGGATCAGGTGGTTCCGGTATACTCGGCAGGTGGTTGCGGCGTGTCCGGCTCATGGTTCTGGCACGTCTGAGAGGTGGTTCCGGCATGCCCAGCAGGTGATTCCGGAGTGTTCGCCAAGTGGTTCTGGCGTACCGGGCAGGTGATTTTGCATGTCCGGCGTAGTTTCTGGCGAGTCGAGCCGGTGGTTCCGGCGTGTCCGGCAGGTGGTTCCGGTCTGTCCGGCAGGTGGTTCTGGCGTGTCCGGCACGAGGTTCTGGCACGTCTGAGAGGTGGTTCCGGCATGCCCGACAGGTGATTCCGGAGTGTCCGGCACGTGTTTCTGGCGTACCCGGCAGGTGATTTTGGCGTGTCTGGCAGGTGTGTTTTGCAAGTCGAGCATGTGGCTCAGGCATGCTCAGCAGGTGGTTCCGGAGTGTCCGGCACGTGGTTCTGGCACGTCTGAGAGCTGGTTCTGGCATGTCCGGCAGATGATTCCGGAGTGTCCACCCCGTGGTTCTGGCGTAGCCGGCAGGTGATTTTGGTGTGTCCAGCAGGTGGTTCCAGCGAGCTCGGCAGGTGGTACCAGCGTGTCCGGAACATGGTTCTGGCACGTCTGAGAGATGGTTCCGACATGCCCGGCAGGTGATTCCGGAGTGTCCGGCATGTGGTTCTGGCACCTCTGAGAGGTGGTTCCGGAATGCCTGACATGTGATTCCGGAGTGTCTGCCGAGTGGTTCTGGCGTAGCCGGCAGGTGATTTTGGAGTGTCCAGCAGGTGGTTCTTTGGAGTGGATCAGTTGGTTCCGGCATACTCGGCAGGTGGTACCGGCGTGTCCGGAACATGGTTCTGGCAAGTCTGAGAGGTGGTTCCGGCATGCCTTGAAGGTGATTCCGGAGTGTCCGCCACGTGGTTCTGGCGTACCCGGCAGGTGATTTTGGCGAGTCTGGCAGGTGTTTCTTGCAAGTCGAGCATGTGGCTCAGGCATGCTCAGCAGGTGCTTCCGGCGTGTCCGGCACGTGGTTCTGGTGTGTCTGAGAGCTGGTTCTGGCATGTCCGGCAGATGATTCCGGAGTGTCCACCAAGTGGCTCTGGCATACCCGGCAGGTGATTTTGGCGTGTCAGGTAGGTGGTTCCGGCGAGTCGAGTAGGTGGTTCGGGCGTGCTGGGCAGGTGGTTCAGGCGGGTCTGGCAGGTGGTTTCGGTCTGTTCGGGGTGTGGTTGCGGCATCTCAGGCACATGGTTCTGGCACGTCTGAGAGATGGTTCCGGCATGCCCGGCAGGTGATTCCGGAGTCTCCGGCATGTGGTTCTGGCACCTCTGAGAGCTGGATCCGGCATGCCCGGCAGGTGATTCCGGAGTGTTCGCCAAGTGGTTCTGGCGTAGCCGGCAGGTGATTTTGGCGTGTCCAGCAGGTGGTTCTGGGGAGTCGAGCAGGTGGTTCCGGCGTGTCCGGCAGGTGGTTCCGGTCTGTCCGGCAGGTGGTTCTGGCGTGTCCGGCACGAGGTTCTGGCACGTCTGAGAGGTGGTTCCGGCATGGCCGACAGGTGATTCCGGAGTGTCCGCCACGTGGTTCTGGCGTACCCGGCAGGTGATTTTGGCGAGTCTGGCAGGTGTTTCTTGCAAGTCGAGCATGTGGCTCAGGCATGCTCAGCAGGTGCTTCCGGCGTGTCCGGCACGTGGTTCTGGTGTGTCTGAGAGCTGGTTCTGGCATGTCCGGCAGATGATTCCGGAGTGTCCACCAAGTGGCTCTGGCATACCCGGCAGGTGATTTTGGCGTGTCAGGTAGGTGGTTCCGGCGAGTCGAGTAGGTGGTTCGGGCGTGCTGGGCAGGTGGTTCAGGCGGGTCTGGCAGGTGGTTTCGGTCTGTTCGGGGTGTGGTTGCGGCATCTCAGGCACATGGTTCTGGCACGTCTGAGAGATGGTTCCGGCATGCCCGGCAGGTGATTCCGGAGTGTTCGGCATGTGGTTCTGGCACCTCTGAGAGCTGGATCCGGCATGCCCGGCAGGTGGTTCCGGAGTGTTCGCCGAGTGGTTCTGGCGTAGCCGGCAGGTGATTTTGGCGTGTCCAGCAGGTGGTTCTGGGGAGTCGAGCAGGTGGTTCCGGCGTGTCCGGCAGGTGGTTCCGGTCTGTCCGGCAGGTGGTTCTGGCGTGTCCGGCACGAGGTTCTGACACGTCTGAGAGGTGGTTCCGGCATGGCCGACAGGTGATTCCGGAGTGTCCGCCACGTGGTTCTTGCGTACCCGGCAGGTGATTTTGGCGTGTCTGGAAGGTGTGTTTTGCAAGTCGAGCATGTGGCTCAGGCATGTTCAGCAGGTGATTCCGGCGTGTCCGTCACGTGTTTCTGGAACGTCGAGATGTGGTTCTGGCATGTCCGGCAGATGATTCCGGAGTGTCCACCACGTGGTTCTGGCGTAGCCGGATGGTGAATTTGGCGTGTCGAGCAGGTGGTTCCGGCGAGCTCGGCAGGTGGTACCGGCGTGTCCGGAACATGGTTCTGGCACGTCTGAGAGATGGTTCTGGCATGCCCGGCAGGTGGTTCCGGAGTGTCTGCCGAGTGGTTCTGGCGTAGCCGGCAGTTGATTTTGGCGTGTCCAGCAGGTGGTTCTGGGGAGTGGATAAGGATGGTTCCGGCATGCCCGGCAGGTGGTTCCGGGGTGTCTGCCGAGTGGTTCTGGCGTAGCCGGCAGGTGATTTTGGCGTGTCCAACAGGTGGTTTTGGCGAGTCGAGCTGGCGGTTCTGGCGTGTTCAGCTTGTGCTTCCGGTGTCATTGGCTTGTGGTTCCGGCATGTCTGAGGCGTGGTTCCGCCATGCCCGGCAGGTGATTCCCGAGTGTTCGCCACGTGGTTCTGCCATAGCCGGCAGGTGATTTTGCATGTCCGGCAATGGTTCCGGATATTCGAGCCGCTGCTTCCGGCGTGTCCGGCAGGTGGTTCCGGTCTGTCCAGCAGGTGGTTCTGGGGTGTCCGGCACGAGCTTCTGGCACGTCTGAGAGGTTGTGTCGGCATGCACTTCACGTGATTCCATCTTGTCCACAAAGTGGTTCTGGTGTGGCGGGCAGGTGATTTTGGCGTGTCCGGCAGGTGGGACCGGTGACTCAAGCAGCTGGTTCCGGCGAGTGTTTCCTGTGTTTCCGGTCTGTCCGGGAGATGGTTCCGGCCTGTCCGGCACTTCGGAGAGGTTGTGCTGGCATGCCCGGCAGGTGATTCTGCTGTGTCCACCAAGTGGTTCTGGCGTAGCTGGCAGGTGATTTTGGCGTGTCCGGCAGGTGGTTCTGGGGAGTGGATCAGGAACTTCCGGCATTCTCGGCAGGTGCTACCTCCGTCTCCTGCATGTGGCTGTGGCACCTCTGAGAGGTGGTTCCGGCATGCCCGGCAGGTGATCCCGGAGAGTCCTCCAAGTGGTTCTGGTGTACCCCGCAGGTGTTTCTGATGTGTCCGGCTGTTGGCTCTGGTGAGTCGAGCAGGTGGTTCCGGCGCGTTCGGCAGGTGGTTCTGGCAGGTCCGGCAGGTGTTTGCCGTCTGTCCATGACGTGGTTCCGACATGCCCGCAAGGTGATTCTGGAGTGCCCACCAAGTGGTTTTGGCGTAGCCGGCATATGATTTTGGCCTGTGAGGCAGGTGGTTCCGGCATGTCCAGCAGGTGGTTCCGGCGAGCTCGGCAGGTGCTTCTGGTCTCTTCGGCACGTGGTTGTGGCACGTCTGAGAGATGGTTCCGGCCCGCCTGGCAGGTGATTCCGGAGTGTCCGGCATGTGGTTCTGGCACCTCTGAGAGGTGGTTCCGGAATGCCTGACATGTGATTCCGGAGTGTCTGCCGAGTGGTTCTGGCGTAGCCGGCAGGTGATTTTGGCGTGTCCGGCAGGTGGTTCTGGGGTGTGGAGCAGGAACTTCCGGCATTCTCGGCAGGTGCTACCGCCGTCTCCTGCATGTGGCTGTGGCACCTCTGAGAGGTGGTTCCAGCATGCCCGGCAGGTGATTCCGGAGTGTCCGACAAGTGGTTGTGGCGTAGCCGGATGGTGATTCTGGCGTGTCCGGAAGGTGGTTCTGGCGAGTCAAGCAGGTGGTCCCGGCGTGTCCGGGAGGTGGTTCCGGTCTGTCCTGGAGGTGGTTCCGGGTGTCTGCCGAGTGGTTCTGGCGTAGCCGGCAGGTGATTTTGGCGTGTCCAGCAGGTGGTTCTGGGGAGTGGAGCAGGTGGTTCCAGCATACTCGGCAGGTGGTTGCGGCGTGTCCGGCACATGGTGCTGGCACGTCTGAGAGGTGGTTCCGGCATGCCCGGCAGGTGATCCCGGAGTGTCCGGCATGTGGTTCTGGCACCTCTGAGAGGTGGTTCCAGAAGGCCTGACATGTGAT
>NW_027227701.1:0-19097 GCF_037783145.1 Equus przewalskii | reverse complement strand
CACCTGCCGGGAATGGCGTAACCACCTCTCAGACATGCCGGAACCACATGCCAATGACACCGGAAGCACCTCCTGAGCACGCCAAAACCACCTGCTGGACACGCCAAAATCACCATCCGGCTACGCCACAACCATTTGGTGAGCACTTCGGAATCACCTGTCGGGCTGGCTGGAACCACCTGCCGGTCACGCCAACATCACCTGCCAGCTATGCCAGAACCACTTGGCGGACACCATGGAAACACCTGTCGGGCGGGCCGGAACCACCTCTCAGACGTGCCAGAACCATGTGCCTGAGATGCCGGAACCACACCCCGAAAAGACCGAAACCACCTGCCAGACCCGCCTGAACCACCTGCCGAGCATCCGGAACCACCTACTTGACACGCCGGAACCACCTACCTGACAGGCTAAAATCACCTGCCGGGTATGCCACAACCACTTGGTGGACACTCCGGAATCATCTGCCGGACATGTCAGAACCAGCTCTCAGACACACCAGAACCACGTGCCAGACACGCCGGATGCACCTGCTGATCATGCCTGAGCCAAATGCTCGACTTGCCAGAAACACCTGCCAGACACGCCAAAATCACCTGCCGGGTACGCCAGAAACACTTGGCGAACACTCCGGAATCACCTGCCGGGCATGCTGGAACCACGTGCTGGACATGCCGGAACCACCTGATGGACATGCCGGAACCACCTGCCGGACATTCGGGAACCACCGGCTCGACTCGCCGGAACCATTGCCGGACATGCAAAATCACCTGCCGGCTACGCCAGAACCACTTGGCGAACACTCCGGTATCACCTGCCGGGCATGCCAGAACCACCTCTCAGAGGTCCCAGAACCACATGCCGGACACTCCGGAATCACCTGCCGGGCATGCCGGAACCACGTGACGGACATGCCGGAACCACCGGCTCGACTCGCCGGAACCATTGCCGGACATGCAAAATCACCTGCCGGCTATGCCAGAACCACTTGGGGAACACTCCGGAATCACCTGCCAGGCATGGCGGAACCACCTCTCAGACATGCCGGAACCACATGCCAATGACACCGGAAGCACCTGCCGAGCACGCCAGAACCACCTGCTTGACTCGCCAAAACCACCTGCTGGACGCGCCAAAATCACCTGCTGGCTACGCCAGAACCACTCGGCAGACACTCCGGAATCACATGCCAGGCATACCAGAACCACCTCTCAGAGGTGCCAGAACCAAATGCCGGAGACTCCGGTATCACCTGCCGGGCATGCCGGAACCACCTCTCAGAGGTGCCAGAACCACATGCCGGACACTCCGGAATCACCTGCCGGGCATGCCGGAACCACCTGATCCACACCCCAGAACCACCTGCTGGACATGCCGGAATCACCTGCCGGGCATGCTGGAACCACGTGCTGGACATGCCGGAACCACCTGCCGGACATGCCGGAACCACCGGCTCGACTCGCCGGAACCATAGCCGGACATGCAAAATCACCTGCCGGCTACCCCAGAACCACTAGGCGAACACTCCGGTATCACCTGCCGGGCATGCCGGAACAACCTCTCAGAGGTGCCAGAACCACATGCCGGACACTCCGGAATCACCTGCCGGGCATGCCGGAACCACGTGCCGGACATGCCGGAACCACCGGCTCGACTCGCCGGAACCATTGCCGGACATGCAAAATCACCTGCCAGCTATGCCAGAACCACTTGGGGAACACTCCGGAATCACCTGCCGGGCATGGCGGAACCACCTCTCAGACATGCCGGAACCACATGCCAATGACACCGGAAGCACCTGCCGAGCACGCCAGAACCACCTGCTCGACTCGCCAAAACCACCTGCTTGACGCGCCAAAATCACCTGCCGGCTACGCCACAACCGTTTGGTGAACTCTTCGGAATCACCTGCTGGGCTAGCTGGAACCACCTGCCGGTCACGCCAACATCACCTGCCAGCTATGCCAGAACCACTTGGCGGACACCATGGAAACAACTGTCGGGCCGGCCGGAACCACCTCTCAGACGTGCCAGAACCATGTGCCTGAGATGCCGGAACCACAACACGAAAAGACCGAAACCACCTGCCAGACCCGGCTGAACCACCTGCCGAGCACGCCGGAACCACCTACTCGACTCGCCGGAACCACCTACCTGACACGCTAAAATCACCTGCCGGGTATGCCACAACCACTTGGTGGACACTCCGGAATCATCTGCCGGACATGCCAGAACCAGCTCTCAGACACACCAGAACCACGTGCCAGACACGCCGAATGCACCTGCTGATCATGCCTGAGCCAAATGCTCGACTTGCCAGAAACACCTGCCAGACACGCCAAAATCACCTGCCGGGTACGCCAGAAACACTTGGCGAACACTCCGGAATCACCTGTCGGGCATGCCGGAACCACCTGTCAGACTTGCCAGAACCTCGTGCCGGACACGCCGGTACCACCTGCCGAGTATGCCGGAACCACCTGATCCACTCCCCAGAACCACCTGCTGGACACGCCAGAATCACCTGCCGGCTACGCCAGAACCACTCGGCAGACACTCCGGAACCACCTGCCAGGCATGCCGGAACCACCTCTCTGAGGTGCCAGAGCCACATGCCGGACACTCCGGAATCACCTGCCGGGCATGCCAGAACCATCTCTCAGACGTGCCAGAACCATGTTCCGGACACTCCGGTACCACCTGCCGAGCTCCCCAGAACCACCTGCTGGACACGCCAGAATCACCTGCCGGCTACGCCAGAACCACTCGGCAGACACTCCGGAACCACCTGCCGGGCATGCCGGAACCACCTCTCAGAGGTGCCAGAACCACATGCCGGACACTCCGCAATCACCTGCCGGGCATGCCGGAACCACCTCTCAGACGTGCCAGAACCATGTTCCGGACACGCCGGTACCACCTGCCGAGCTCGCCGGAACCACCTGCTGGACACGCCAAAATCACCTGCCGGCTACCCCAGAACCACACGGCAGACACTCCGGAATCACCTGCGGGGCTGGCTGGAACCACGTGCCGGTCACGCCAACATCACCTTTCAGCTACGCCAGAACCACTTGGCGGACACTCCGGAAACACCTCTCCGGCCGGCCGGAAACACCTCTCAGAGGTGCCAGAACCATGTGCCTAACATGCCGGAACCACTCCCCGAACAGACCGAAACCACCTGCCAGACCCGCCTGAACCCACTGGCGACCACGCCTGATCCACCTGCTCAACTAGCCGGAACCACCTTCCTGACACGCCAAAATAACCTGCCGGCTACGCCACAACCATTTGGTGAACTCTTCGGAATCACCTGCCGGGCTGGCTGCAGAACCACTCGGCAGACTCTCCGGAACCACCTGCCGGGCCTGCCGGAACCACCTCTCAGACATGCCGGAACCACATGCCAATGACACCGGAAGCACCTACCGAGCACACAAGAACCACCTGCTCGACTCGCCAAAACCACCTGCTGGACACGCCAAAATCACCTGCCGGCTACGCCACAACCATTTGGTGAACTCTTCAGAATCACCTGCCGGGCTTGCTGGAACCACCTGCTGGTCACGCCAACATCACCTGCCAGCTATGCCAGAACCACTTGGCGGACACCATGGAAACACCTGTCGGGTCGGCCGGAACCACCTCTCAGACGTGCCAGAACCATGAGCCTGAGATGCCGGAACCACTCCCAGAACAGACCGAAACCACCTGCCAGACCCGCCTGAACCCCCTGGCGAGCACGCCTGATCCACCTGCTCAACTAGCCGTAACCACCTTCCTGACACGCCAAAATCACCTGCCACGTATACCAGAACCACTTGGTGGACACTCCGGAATCATCTGCCGGACATGCCAGAACGAGCTCTCAGACACACCAGAACCACGTGCCAGAGTCTCCGGAAGCACCAGCTGAGCATGCCTGAGCCACCTGCTGCAATCGCAAGAAACACCTGTCGGACATGCCAAAATCACCTGCCGGGTACGCCAGAAACACTTGGCGGACGCTCCGGAATCACCTGTCGGGCGTGCCGGAACCACCTCTCAGACTTGCCAGAACCATGTTCTGGACACGCCGGTAGCACCTGCCGAGTATGCCGGGACCAGCTGATCCACTCCCCAGAACCACCTAGTGGACACGCCAAAATCAACTGCCGGCTACGCCGGAACCACCGGCTCGACTCGCCGGAACCACCACCGGACATGCAAAATGTTCTGCCGGCTACGCCAGAACCACTTGGCGAACACTCCGGAATCACCTGCCGGGCATGCCGGAATCACCTGCCGGACATGCTGGAACCACCGGCTCGACTCGCTGGAACCATTGCCGGACATGCAAAATCACCTGCCGGCTACGCCAGAACCACTTGGCGAACACTCCAGAATCACCTGCCGGGAATGGCGGAACCACCTCTCAGACATGCCGGAACCACATGCCAATGACACCGGAAGCACCTGCCGAGCACGCCAGATCCACCTGCTCGACTCGCCAAAACCACCTGCTGGACACGCCAAAATCACCTTCCGGCTATGCCACAGCCATTTGGTGAACACTTCGGAATCACCTGCCGGGCTGGCTGGAACCACCTGCCGGTCACGCCAACATCACCTGCCAGCTATGCCAGAACCACTTTGCGGACACCTTGGAAACACCTGTCGGGCCGGCCGGAACCACCTATCAGACGTGCCAGAACCATGTGCCTGAGATGCCGGAACCACACCCCGAACAGACCGAAACCACCTGCCAGACCCGCCTGAACCACCTGCCGAGCACCCCGGAACCACCTACTCGACTCGCCGGAACCACCTACCTGACAGGCTAAAATCACCTGCCGGGTATGCCACAACCACTTGGTGGACACTCCGGAATCATCTGCCGGACATGCCAGAACCAGCTCTCAGACACACCAGAACCACGTGCCAGAGACGCCGGAAGAACCAGCTGAGCATGCCTGAGCCACCTGTTCGACTCGCAAGAAACACCTGTCGGACATGCCAAAATCACCTGCTGGGTACGCCAGAAACACTTGGCCTACACTCCGGAATCACTTGTCGGGCGTGCCGGAACCACCTCTCAGACTTGCCAGAACCATGTTCTGGACACGCCGGTACCACCTGCCGAGTATGCCGGAACCAGCTGATGCACTCCCCAGAACCACCTAGTGGAGACGCCAAAATCAACTGCCGGCTATGCCGGAACCACCGGCTCGACTCACCGGAACCACTGCCGGACATGCAAAATGACCTGCCGGCTATGCCAGAACCACTTGGCGAACACTCCGGTATCACCTGCCGGGCATGCCGGAACCACATCTCAGAGGTTCCAGAACCACATGCCGGACACTCCGGAATCACCTGCCGGGCATGCCGGAACCACGTGACGGACATGCCGGAACCACCGGCTCGACTCGCCGGAACCATTGCCGGACATGCAAAATCACCTGCCGGCTATGCCAGAACCACTTGGGGAACACTCCGGAATCACCTGCCGGGCATGGCGGAACCACCTATCAGACATGCCGGAACCACATGCCAAGGACACCGGAAGCACCTGCCGAGCACGCCAGAACCACCTGCTTGACTCGCCAAAACCACCTGCTGGACGCGCCAAAATCACCTGCCGGCTACGCCAGAACCACTCGGCAGACACTCCGGAATCACATGCCAGGCATTCCGGAACCACCTCTCAGAGGTGCCAGAACCAAATGCCGGAGACTCCGGTATCACCTGCCGGGCATGCCGGAGCCACCTCTCAGAGGTGCCAGAACCACATGCCGGACACTCCGGAATCACCTGCCGGGCATGCCGGAACCACCTGCCGGACATGCCGGAACCACCGGCCCGACTCGCTGGAACCAATGCCGGACATGCAAAATGAGCTGCCGGCTACGCCAGAACCACTTGGCGAACACTCCGGAATCACCTGCCGGGCATGCCGGAACCACCTGCCGGACATGCCGGAATCACCGGCCCGACTCGCTGGAACCATTGCCGGACATGCAAAATCACCTGCCGGCTACGCCAGAACCACTTGGCGAACGCTCCGGAATCACCTGCGGGGCATGGCGTAACCACCTCTCAGACATGCCGGAACCACATGCCAATGACACCGGAAGCACCTCCCGAGCACGCCAGAACCACCTGCTCGACTCGCCAAAACCACCTGCTGGACACGCCAAAATCACCATCCGGCTACGCCACAACCATTTGGTGCGCACTTCGGAATCACCTGTCGGGCTGGCTGGAACCACCTGCCGGTCACGCCAACATCACCTGCCAGCTATGCCAGAACCACTTGGCGGACACCATGGAAACACCTGTCGGGCGGGCCGGAACCACCTCTCAGACGTGCCAGAACCATGTGCCTGAGATGCCGGAACCACACCCCGAAAAGACCGAAACCACCTGCCAGACCCGCCTGAACCACCTGCCGAGCATCCGGAACCACCTACTTGACACGCCGGAACCACCTACCTGACACGCTAAAATCACCTGCCGGGTATGCCACAACCACTTGGTGGACACTCCGGAATCATCTGCTGGACATGTCAGAACCAGCTCTCAGACACACCAGAACCACGTGCCAGACACGCCGGATGCACCTGCTGATCATGCCTGAGCCAAATGCTCGACTTGCCAGAAACACCTGCCAGACACGCCAAAATCACCTGCTGGGTACGCCAGAAACACTTGGCGGACGCTCCGGAATCACCTTTCGGGCATGCCGGAACCAACTCTCAGACGTGCCAGAACCTCGTGCCGGACACGCCAGAACCACCTGCCGAGTATGCCGGAACCACATGATCCACTCCCCAGAACCACCTGCTGGACACGCCAGAATCACGTGCCGGCTACGCCAGAACCACTCGGCAGACACTCCGGAACCACCTGCCGGGCATGCCGGAACCACCTCTCAGAGGTGCCAGAACCACATGCCGGACACTCCGGAATCACCTGCCGGGCATGCCGGAACCACCTCTCAGACGTGCCAGAACCATGTTCCGGACACGCCGGTACCACCTGCCGAGCTCGCCGGAACCACCTGCTGGACACGCCAAAATCACCTGCCGGCTACGCCAGAACCACACGGCAGACACTCCGGAATCACCTGCGGGGCTCGCTGGAACCACGTGCCGGTCACGCCAACATCACCTTTCAGCTACGCCAGAACCACTTGGCGGACACTCCGGAAACACCTCTCCGGCCGGCCGGAAACACCTCTCAGAGGTGCCAGAACCATGTGCCTAACATGCCGGAACCACTCCCCGAACAGACCGAAACCACCTGCCAGACCCGCCTGAACCCACTGGCGACCACGCCTGATCCACCTGCTCAACTAGCCGGAACCACCTTCCTGACACGCCAAAATAACCTGCCGGCTACGCCACAACCATTTGGTGAACTCTTCGGAATCACCTGCCGGGCTGGCTGCAGAACCACTCGGCAGACTCTCCGGAACCACCTGCCGGGCATGCCGGAACCACCTCTCAGACATGCCGGAACCACATGCCAATGACACCGGAAGCACCTACCGAGCACGCAAGAACCACCTGCTCGACTCGCCAAAACCACCTGCTGGACACGCCAAAATCACCTGCCGGCTACGCCACAACCATTTGGTGAACTCTTCAGAATCACCTGCCGGGCTTGCTGGAACCACCTGCTGGTCACGCCAACATCACCTGCCAGCTATGCCAGAACCACTTGGCGGACACCATGGAAACACCTGTCGGGCCGGCCGGAACCACCTCTCAGACGTGCCAGAACCATGAGCCTGAGATGCCGGAACCACTCCCAGAACAGACCGAAACCACCTGCCAGACCCGCCTGAACCCCCTGGCCAGCACGCCTGATCCACCTGCTCAACTAGCCGGAACCACCTTCCTGACACGCCAAAATCACCTGCCACGTATACCAGAACCACTTTGTGGACACTCCGGAATCATCTGCCAGACATGCCAGAACGAGATCTCAGACACACCAGAACCACGTGCCAGAGTCTCCGGAAGCACCAGCTGAGCATGCCTGAGCCACCTGCTGCACTCGCAAGAAACACCTGTCGGACATGCCAAAATCACCTGCCGGGTACGCCAGAAACACTTGGCGGACGCTCCGGAATCACCTGTCGGGCGTGCCGGAACCACCTCTCAGACTTGCCAGAACCATGTTCTGGACACGCCGGTAGCACCTGCCGAGTATGCCGGAACCAGCTGATCCACTCCCCAGAACCACCTAGTGGACACGCCAAAATCAACTGCCGGCTACGCCAGAACCACTCGGCAGACACTCCGGAATCACAGGCCAGGGATTCCGGAACCACCTCTCAGAGGTGCCAGAACCAAATGCCGGAGACTCCGGTATCACCTGCCGGGCATGCCGCAACCGCCTCTCAGAGGTGCCAGAACCACATGCCGGACACTCCGGAATCACCTGCCGGGAATGGCGTAACCACCTCTCAGACATGCCGGAACCACATGCCAATGACACCGGAAGCACCTCCTGAGCACGCCAAAACCACCTGCTGGACACGCCAAAATCACCATCCGGCTACGCCACAACCATTTGGTGAGCACTTCGGAATCACCTGTCGGGCTGGCTGGAACCACCTGCCGGTCACGCCAACATCACCTGCCAGCTATGCCAGAACCACTTGGCGGACACCATGGAAACACCTGTCGGGCGGGCCGGAACCACCTCTCAGACGTGCCAGAACCATGTGCCTGAGATGCCGGAACCACACCCCGAAAAGACCGAAACCACCTGCCAGACCCGCCTGAACCACCTGCCGAGCATCCGGAACCACCTACTTGACACGCCGGAACCACCTACCTGACAGGCTAAAATCACCTGCCGGGTATGCCACAACCACTTGGTGGACACTCCGGAATCATCTGCCGGACATGTCAGAACCAGCTCTCAGACACACCAGAACCACGTGCCAGACACGCCGGATGCACCTGCTGATCATGCCTGAGCCAAATGCTCGACTTGCCAGAAACACCTGCCAGACACGCCAAAATCACCTGCCGGGTACGCCAGAAACACTTGGCGAACACTCCGGAATCACCTGCCGGGCATGCTGGAACCACGTGCTGGACATGCCGGAACCACCTGATGGACATGCCGGAACCACCTGCCGGACATTCGGGAACCACCGGCTCGACTCGCCGGAACCATTGCCGGACATGCAAAATCACCTGCCGGCTACGCCAGAACCACTTGGCGAACACTCCGGTATCACCTGCCGGGCATGCCAGAACCACCTCTCAGAGGTCCCAGAACCACATGCCGGACACTCCGGAATCACCTGCCGGGCATGCCGGAACCACGTGACGGACATGCCGGAACCACCGGCTCGACTCGCCGGAACCATTGCCGGACATGCAAAATCACCTGCCGGCTATGCCAGAACCACTTGGGGAACACTCCGGAATCACCTGCCAGGCATGGCGGAACCACCTCTCAGACATGCCGGAACCACATGCCAATGACACCGGAAGCACCTGCCGAGCACGCCAGAACCACCTGCTTGACTCGCCAAAACCACCTGCTGGACGCGCCAAAATCACCTGCTGGCTACGCCAGAACCACTCGGCAGACACTCCGGAATCACATGCCAGGCATACCAGAACCACCTCTCAGAGGTGCCAGAACCAAATGCCGGAGACTCCGGTATCACCTGCCGGGCATGCCGGAACCACCTCTCAGAGGTGCCAGAACCACATGCCGGACACTCCGGAATCACCTGCCGGGCATGCCGGAACCACCTGATCCACACCCCAGAACCACCTGCTGGACATGCCGGAATCACCTGCCGGGCATGCTGGAACCACGTGCTGGACATGCCGGAACCACCTGCCGGACATGCCGGAACCACCGGCTCGACTCGCCGGAACCATAGCCGGACATGCAAAATCACCTGCCGGCTACCCCAGAACCACTAGGCGAACACTCCGGTATCACCTGCCGGGCATGCCGGAACAACCTCTCAGAGGTGCCAGAACCACATGCCGGACACTCCGGAATCACCTGCCGGGCATGCCGGAACCACGTGCCGGACATGCCGGAACCACCGGCTCGACTCGCCGGAACCATTGCCGGACATGCAAAATCACCTGCCAGCTATGCCAGAACCACTTGGCGAACACTCCGGAATCACCTGCCGGGCATGGCGGAACCACCTCTCAGACATGCCGGAACCACATGCCAATGACACCGGAAGCACCTGCCGAGCACGCCAGAACCACCTGCTCGACTCGCCAAAACCACCTGCTTGACGCGCCAAAATCACCTGCCGGCTACGCCACAACCATTTGGTGAACTCTTCGGAATCACCTGCTGGGCTAGCTGGAACCACCTGCCGGTCACGCCAACATCACCTGCCAGCTATGCCAGAACCACTTGGCGGACACCATGGAAACAACTGTCGGGCCGGCCGGAACCACCTCTCAGACGTGCCAGAACCATGTGCCTGAGATGCCGGAACCACAACACGAAAAGACCGAAACCACCTGCCAGACCCGGCTGAACCACCTGCCGAGCACGCCGGAACCACCTACTCGACTCGCCGGAACCACCTACCTGACACGCTAAAATCACCTGCCGGGTATGCCACAACCACTTGGTGGACACTCCGGAATCATCTGCCGGACATGCCAGAACCAGCTCTCAGACACACCAGAACCACGTGCCAGACACGCCGAATGCACCTGCTGATCATGCCTGAGCCAAATGCTCGACTCGCCAGAAACACCTGCCAGACACGCCAAAATCACCTGCCGGGTACGCCAGAAACACTTGGCGAACACTCCGGAATCACCTGTCGGGCGTGCCGGAACCACCTGTCAGACTTGCCAGAACCTCGTGCCGGACACGCCGGTACCACCTGCCGAGTATGCCGGAACCACCTGATCCACTCCCCAGAACCACCTGCTGGACACGCCAGAATCACCTGGCGGCTACGTCAGAACCACTCGGCAGACACTCCGGAACCACCTGCCAGGCATGCCGGAACCACCTCTCTGAGGTGCCAGAGCCACATGCCGGACACTCCGGAATCACCTGCCGGGCATGCCAGAACCATCTCTCAGACGTGCCAGAACCATGTTCCGGACACTCCGGTACCACCTGCCGAGCTCCCCAGAACCACCTGCTGGACACGCCAGAATCACCTGCCGGCTATGCCAGAACCACTCGGCAGACACTCCGGAACCACCTGCCGGGCATGCCGGAACCACCTCTCAGAGGTGCCAGAACCACATGCCGGACACTCCGCAATCACCTGCCGGGCATGCCGGAACCACCTCTGAGACGTGCCAGAACCATGTTCCGGACACGCCGGTACCACCTGCCGAGCTCGCCGGAACCACCTGCTGGACACGCCAAAATCACCTGCCGGCTACCCCAGAACCACACGGCAGACACTCCGGAATCACCTGCGGGGCTGGCTGGAACCACGTGCCGGACACGCCAACATCACCTTTCAGCTACGCCAGAACCACTTGGCGGACACTCCGGTAACACCTCTCCGGCCGGCCGGAAACACCTCTCAGAGGTGCCAGAACCATGTGCCTAACAGGCCGGAACCACTCCCCGAACAGACCGAAACCACCTGCCAGACCCGCCTGAACCCACTGGCGACCACGCCTGATCCACCTGCTCAACTAGCCGGAACCACCTTCCTGACACGCCAAAATAACCTGCCGGCTACGCCACAACCATTTGGTGAACTCTTCGGAATCACCTGCCGGGCTGGCTGCAGAACCACTCGGCAGACTCTCCGGAATCACCTGCCGGGCCTGCCGGAACCACCTCTCAGACATGCCGGAACCACATGCCAATGACACCGGAAGCACCTACCGAGCACGCAAGAACCACCTGCTCGACTCGCCAAAACCACCTGCTGGACACGCCAAAATCACCTGCCGGCTACGCCACAACCATTTGGTGAACTCTTCGGAATCACCTGCCGGGCTGGCTGGAACCACCTGCTGGTCACGCCAACATCACCTGCCAGCTATGCCAGAACCACTTGGCGGACACCATGGAAACACCTGTCGGGTCGGCCGGAACCACCTCTCAGACGTGCCAGAACCATGAGCCTGAGATGCCGGAACCACTCCCAGAACAGACCGAAACCACTTGCCAGACCCGCCTGAACCACCTGCCGAGCACGCCGGAACCACCTACTCGACTCGCTGGAACCACCTACCTGACACGCTAAAATCACCTGCCGGGTACGCCAGAACCATGTGGCGGACACTCCGGAATCACCTGTCGGGCATGCCGGAACCAACTCTCAGACGTGACAGAACCTCGTGCCGGTCACGCCAGAACCACCTGCCGGACACGCCGGAACCACCGGCTCGACTCGCCGGAACCACCGCTGGATATGCAAAATGACCTGCCGGCTACGCCAGAACCACTTGGCGAACACTCCGGAATCACCTGTCGGGCATGCCGCAACCGCCTCACCGACTTGCCATAACCATGTTCCGGACACGCCGGTACCACCTGCCGAGTATGCCGGAACCACCTGATCCACTCCGCACATAAACCTGCTGGACACGCCAGAATCACCTGCCGACTACGCGAGAACCACTCAGCAGACACTCCGGAACCACCTGCCGGGCATGCCGGAACCACCTCTCAGAGGTGCCAGAACCACATGTCGGACACTCCGGAATCACCTGCCGGGCATGCCGGAACCACCTCTCAGAGGTGCCAGAACCACATGCCGGACACTCCGGAATCACCGGCCTCGCATGACGGAACCATCTCTCAGACGTGCCAGAACCATGTTCCGGACACGCTGGTACCACCTGCCGAGCTCGCCGGAACCACCTGCTGGACACGCCAAATTCACCTGCCAGCTACGCCAGAACCACACGACAGACACTCCGGAATCACCTGCCGGGCTGGCTGGAACCACCTGCCGGTCATGCCAACATCACCTTTCAGCTACGCAAGAACCACTTGGCGGACACTCCGGAAACACCTCTCCGGACGGCCGGAACCACCTCTCAGACGTGCCAGAACCATGTGCCTTAGATGCCGGAACCACTCCCCGAACAGACCGAAACCACCTGCCAGACCCGCCTGAACCCCCTGGCCAGCACGCCTGATCCACCTGCTCAACTAGCCGGAACCAACTTCCTGACACGCCAAAATCACCTGCCGGCTACGCCACAACCATTTGGTGAACTCTTCGGAATCTCCTGCCGGGCTGGCTCCAGAACCACTCGGCAGACACTCCGGAACCACCTGCCGGGCATGCCGGAACCACCTCTCAGACATGCCGGAACCACATGCCAATGACACCGGAAGCACCTGCCGATCACGCCAGAACCACCTGCTCGACTCGCCAAAACCACCTGCTGGACACGCCAGAACCACTCGGCAGACACTCCGGAATCACCTGCCGGGCTGGCTGGAACCACCTGCCGGTCACGCCAACATCACCTTTCATCTACGCCAGAAACACTTGGCGGACACTCCGGAATCACCTGTCGGGCCGACCACAACCACCTCTCTGACGTGTCAGAACCATGTGCCTGAGATGCCGGAACCACTCCCCAAACAGACCGAAACGACGTGCCAGACCCGCCTGAACCCCCTGGCGAGCACGCCTGATCCACCTGCTCAAGTAGCCGGAACCACCTTCCTGACACGCCAAAATCACCTGCCAGGTATACCAGAACCACTTGGTGGACACTCCGGAATCATCTGCCGGACATGCCAGAACCAGCTCTCAGACACACCAGAACCAAGTGCAAGAGACGCCGGAAGCACCAGCTGAGCATGCCTGAGCCACCTGCTCGACTCGCAAGAAACAACTGTCGGACATGCCAAAATCACCTGCCGGGTACGCCAGAAACACTTGGCGGACGCTCCGGAATCACCTGTCGGGAGTGCCGGAACCACCTCTCAGACTTGCCAGAACCATGTTCTGGACACGCCGGTACAACCTGCCGAGTATGCCGGAACCAGCTGATCCACTCCCCAGAACCACCTAGTGGACACGCAAAAATCAACTGCCGGCTACGCCAGAACCACTCGGCAGACACTCCGGAATCACATGCCAGGCATTCCGGAACCACCTCTCAGAGGTGCCAGAACCAAATGCCGGACACTCCGGAATCACCTGCCGGGCATGCTGGAACCACCTGCCGGACATTCCTGAACCACCGGCTGGACTCGCCAGAACCACCACCGGACATGCAAAATGACCTGCGGGCTACGCCAGAACCACTTGGCGAACACTCCGGAATCACCTGTCGGGCATGCCGCAACCGCCTCACAGACTTGCCATAACCATGTTCCGGACACGCCGGTACCACCTGCCGAGTATGCTGGAACCACCTGATCCACTCCGCACATAAACCTGCTGGACACGCCAGAATCACCTGCCGACTACGCGAGAACCACTCAGCAGACACTCCGGAACCACCTGCCGGGCATGCCGGAACCACCTCTCAGAGGTGCCAGAACCACATGTCGGACACTCCGGAATCACCTGCCGGGCATGCCGGAACCACCTCTCAGAGGTGCCAGAACCACATGCCGGACACTCCGGAACCACCTGCCGGGCATGCCGGAACCACCTCTCAGACGTGTCAGAACCTCGTGCCGGACACGCCAGAACCACCTGCCGGACAGACCGGAACCACCTGCCGGACACGCCGGAACCACCTGCTCCACTCCCCAGAACCACCTGCTGGACACGCCAAAATCACCTGCCGGCTACGCCAGAACCACTTGGCGAACACTCCGGAATCACCTGCCGGGCATGCCGGATCCAGCTCTCAGAGGTGCCAGAACCACATGCCGGACACTCCGGGATCACCTGCCGGGCATGCCGGAACCACCTCTCAGACGTGCCAGAACCATGTGCCGGACACGCCGCAACCACCTGCCGAGTATGCCGGAACCACCTGCTCCACTCCCCAGAACCACGTGCTGGACATGCCAAAATCACCTGCCGGCTACGCCTTAACCACTCGGCAGACACTCCGGAACCACCTCCAGGACAGACCGGAACCACCTGCCAGACTCGCCGGAACCACCTGCTAGACATGCCGGAACCACGTGCCTCACAGGCCAAAATCATATGCCGGCTACGCCAAAACCACTTGGTGGACACTCCGGAATCACCTTGCGGTCATGCCGGAACCACGTCATGGACAGACGGCAAACACCTGCCGGACCTGCCGGAACCACCTGCCGAGCACGCCGGAAACACCTGCTCGACTCACCAGAACCACCAGCCGGACACATCAGAAACACCTGCGGGGTACACCAGAACCACTTGGAGGACTCTCCGGGATCACCTGCCAGGCATTCCGGCACCACCTCTCAGACGTGCCAGAACCATGTGCCAGACAGGCCGCAACCACCTGCCGAGTATACCGGAACCACCTGATCCACTCCCCAGAACCACCTGCTGGACACGCCAAAATCACCTGCCGGCTACGCCAGAACCACTTGGCGAACACTCCGGAATCACCTGCCGGGCATGCCGGATCCAGCTCTCAGAGGTGCCAGAACCACATGCCGGAGACTCCGGAATCACCTGCCGGGCATGCCGGAACCATCTCTCATATGTGCCAGAACCATGTTCCGGACACACCGGTACCACCTGCCGAGCTCGCCGGAAACACCTGCTGGACACGCCAAAATCACCTGCCAGCTACGCCAGAACCACTCGGCAGACACTCCGGAATCACATGTCAGGCATTCCGGAACCACCTCTCAGAGGTGCGAGAACCACATGCCGGACACTCCGGGATCACCTGCCGGGCATGCCGGAGCCACCACTCAGACGTGCCAGAACCATGTCCCGGACACGCCGCAACCACCTGCCGAGTATGCTGGAACCACCTACTCCACTCCCCAGAACCACCTGCTGGACACGCCAAAATCACCTGCCGGCTACGCCAGAACCACTCGGCAGACACTCTGGAACCACCTCCAGGACAGACCGGAACCACCTGCCGGACACGCTGGGACCACCTGCTTGACTCGCCAGAACCACCTGCCGGACACGCCAGAATCACCAGCCGGCTACGCCACAACCACTTGTCGGACACTCCCGAATCACCTGCCGGGCATGCTGGAACCACCTCTCAGAGGTGCCACAGCCACATGCAGGAGACGGCGGTAGCACCTGCCGAGAATGCCGGAAGTTCCTGATCCACTCCCCAGAACCACCTGCCGGACACGCCAAAATCACATGCCGGCTAAGCCAGAACCACTTGGCGGACACTCCAGAATCACCTGCCGGGCATGCCAGCACAACCTCTCCAAAGTGCCAGAAGCACGTGCTGGACAGGCCGGAACCATCTCCTGGACAGACCGGAAACACAGGAAACACTCGCCGGAACCACCTGCTTGACTCACCGGTCCCACCTGCCGGATACGTCAAAATCACCTGCCCGCCGCACCAGAACCACTTGGTGGACAAGCCGGAAAAACGTGAAGTGCATGCCGACACAACCTCTCAGACGTGCCAGAACCTCGTGCCGGACACGCCAGAACCACCTGCCGGACAGACCGGAACAACCTGCCGGACACACCGGAACCACCGGCTCGACTCGCCGGAACCACCGCCGGACATCCAAAATCACCTGCCGGCTACGCCAGAACCACTTGGCGAACACTCCGGAATCACCTGCCGGGCATGCCGGAACCACCTGATCCACTCCCCAGAACCACCTGCTCTACACGCCAGAATCAGCTGCCGGCTATGCAAGAGCCACTCGGCAGACACTCCGGAATCACATGTCAGGCATTCCGGAATCACCTCTCAGAGGTGCCAGAACCACATGCCGGAGACTCAGGAATCACCTGCCGGGCATGCCTGAACCACCTCTCAGAGGTGCCAGAACCACATGCCGGACACTCCGGAATCACCTGCCGGGCGTGCCGGAACCATCTCTCAGGAGTGCCAGAACCACGTGCCGAAGAGACCAGAAGCACCTTCCGAGCTCGCCGGAACCACCTGCTGGACATGCCGGAACCACCTGCCTCACAGGCCAAAATCATATGCCGGCTATGCCAAAACAACTTGGCGGACACTCCAGAATCACCTGCCGGGCATGCCAGCACAACCTCTCCCAAGTGCCAGAAGCACGTGACGGACAGGCCGGAACCATCTCCCGGACAGTCCGGAAACACAGGAAACACTCGCCAGAACCCCCTGTTTGACTCACCGGTCACACCTGCCGGACACGCCAAAATCACCTGCCCGCTACACCAGAACCGCTTGGTGGACAAGCCGGAATCACATGAAGTGCATGCTGACACAACCTCTCAGACGTGCCAGAACCTCGTGCCGGACACCCCAGACCCACATGCTGGACAGACTGGAACCACCTGCCTGACACGCCAGAACCACCGGCTCGACTCGCCGGAAACATTGCCAGACATGCAAAATCACCTGCCGGCTACGGCAGAACGGCTTGGCGAACACTCGGGAATCACCTGCCGAGCACGCCGGAACCACCTACTCGACTCGCCGGAACCACCTACCTGACACGCCAAAATCACCTGCCGGGTATGCCAGAGCCACTTGGTGGACACTCCGGAATCATCTGCCGGACATGCCAGAACCAGCTCTCAGACACACCAGAACCACGTGCCGGACACGCCGGAAGCACCTGCTGAGCATGCCTGAGCCACATGCTCGACTTGCAAGAAACACCTGCCAGACACGCCAAAATCACCTGCCGGGTACACCAGAACCACGTGGCGGACACTCCAGAATCACCAGTCGGGCATGCCGGAACCACCTCTCAGACGTGCCAGAACCTCGTGCCGGACACCCCAGAACCACCTGCCGGACAGACCGGAACCACCTACCCGACGGGCCGGAACCGCCGGCTCGACTCGCCGGAACCACCGCCGGACATGCAAAATCACCTGCCGGCTACGCCAGAACCACTTGGCGAACACTCCGGAATCACCTTCCGGGCATGCCGGAACCACCTCTCAGACTTGCCAGAACCATGTTCCGGACACGCCGGTACCACCTGCCGAGTATGCCGCAACCACCTGATCCACTCCCGAGAACCACCTGCTGGACACGCCAGAATCACCTGCCGGCTATGCCAGAACCACTCGGCAGACACTCCGGAACCACCTGCCGAGCATGCCGGAACCACCTCTCAGAGGTGCCAGAACCACATGCCGGAGACTCAGGAATCACCTGCCGGGCATGCCGGAACCATCTCTCAGAGGTGCCAGAACCACATGCCGGACACTCCGGAATCACCTGCCTGGCGTGCCGGAACCATCTCTCAGACATGCCACAACCACGTGCCGAAGAGACCAGAAGCACCTGCCGAGCTCGCCGGAACCACCTTCTAGACAAGCCGGAACCACCTGCCTCACAGGCCAAAATCATATGCCGGCTACGCCAAAACCACTTGGTTGACACTCCAGAATCACCTTGCGGGCATGCCAGAACCACGTCATGGACAGACGGCAAACACCTGCCGGACCTGCCGGAACCACGTGCCGAGCACACCGGAAACAGCTGCTCGACTCACCAGAGCCACCAGCCGGACACATCAGAAACACCTGCGGGGTACACCAGAACCACTTGGAGGACTCTCCAGGATCACCTGCCAGACATTCCGGCACCACCTCTCAGACGTGCCAGAACCATGTGCCAGACAGGCAGCAAACACCAGCCGAGTATACCGGAACCACCTGATCCACTCCCCAGAACCACTTGGCGCACACTCCGGAATCACCTGCCGGGGATGCCGGAACCAGCTCTCAGAGGTGCCAGAACCACATGCCGGAGACTCCAGAATCACCTGCCGGGCATGCCGGAACCATCTCTCCGATGTGCTAGAACCATGTTCCGGACACGCCGGTACCACGTGCCGTGCTCGCCGGAACCACCTGCTGGACAAGCCAAAATCACCTGCCAGCTACGCCAGAACCACTCGGCAGACACTCCGGAATCACATGTCAGGCATTCCGGAACCACCTCTCAGAGGTGCCAGAACCACATGCCGGACACTCCGGGATCACCTGCCGGGCATGCCGGAACCACCTCTCAGACTTGCCAGAACCGGACACGCCGG
>NW_027227700.1:0-10957 GCF_037783145.1 Equus przewalskii | reverse complement strand
CTGCCAGACATTCCGGCACCACCTCTCAGACGTGCCAGAACCATGTGCCAGACAGGCAGCAAACACCAGCCGAGTATACCGGAACCACCTGATCCACTCCCCAGAACCACTTGGCGCACACTCCGGAATCACCTGCCGGGGATGCCGGAACCAGCTCTCAGAGGTGCCAGAACCACATGCCGGAGACTCCAGAATCACCTGCCGGGCATGCCGGAACCATCTCTCCGATGTGCTAGAACCATGTTCCGGACACGCCGGTACCACGTGCCGTGCTCGCCGGAACCACCTGCTGGACAAGCCAAAATCACCTGCCAGCTACGCCAGAACCACTCGGCAGACACTCCGGAATCACATGTCAGGCATTCCGGAACCACCTCTCAGAGGTGCCAGAACCACATGCCGGACACTCCGGGATCACCTGCCGGGCATGCCGGAACCACCTCTCAGACTTGCCAGAACCGGACACGCCGGTACCACCTGCCGAGTATGCCGGAACCACCTGATCCACTCCCCAGAACCACCTGCTGGACACGCCAAAAACACCTGCCGGCTACGCCAGAACCACTTGGGGAACACTCCGGAATCACCTGCCGGGCATGCCGGAACCAGCTCTCAGATGTGCCAGAACCACATGCCGGAGACTCCGGAATCACCTGCCGGGCATGCCGGAACCATCTCTCAGATGTGCCAGAACCATGTTCCGGACACGCCGGGACCACCTGCCGAGCTCGCCGGAACCACCTGCTGGACACGCCAAAATCACCTGCCGGCTACGCCAGAACCACTCGGCAGACACTCCGGAATCACATGTCAGGCCTTCTGGAACCACCTCTCAGAGGTGCCAGAACCACATGCCGGACACTCCGGGATCACCTGCCGGGCATGCCGGAACCACCTCTCAGACGTGCCAGCACCATGTGCCGGAAACGCCGCAACCACCTGCCGAGTATGCTGGAACCACCTGCTCCACTCCCCAGAACCACCTGCTGGACACGCCAAAATCACCTGCCGGCTACGCCAGAACCACTCGGCAGACACCCGGAACCACCTCCAGGACAGACCGGAACCACCTGCCGGACACGCCGGGACCACCTGCTTGACTCGCCAGAACCACCTTCCGGACACGCCAGAATCACCATCCGGCTACGCCACAACCACTTGTCGGACACTCCCGAATCACCTGCCGGGCATGCTGGAACCACCTCTCAGAGGTGCCACAGCCACATGCAGGAGACGGCGGTAGCACCTGCCGAGAATGCCGGAAGTTCCTGCTCCACACCCCAGAACCACCTGCCGGACACGCCAAAATCACCTGCCGGCTACGCCAGAACCACTCGGCAGACACTCCGGAATCACATGTCAGGCATTCCGGAACCACCTCTCAGAGGTGCCAGAACCACATGCCGGACACTCCGGAATCACCTGCCAGGCGGGCCGGAACCATCTCTCAGACGTGCCACAACCACGTGCCGAAGAGACCAGAAGCACCTGCCGAGCTCGCCGGAACCACCTGCTGGACATGCCGGAACCACCTGCCTCACAGGCCAAAATCATATGCCGGCTACGCCAAAACCACTTGGTGGGCACTCCAGAATCACCTTGCGGGCATGTCGGAACCACGTCATGGACAGACGGCAAACACCTGCCGGACCTGCCAGAACCACCTGCCGAACGCGCCGGAACCACCTGCTCGACTCACCAGAGCCAACAGCCGGACACATCAGAAACACCTGCGGGGTACACCAGAACCACTTGGAGGACTCTCCGGGATCACCTGCCGGGCATGCCGGAACCACCTCTCAGAGGTGCCACAGCCACATGCAGGAGACGGAGGTAGCACCTGCCGAGAATGCCGGAAGTTCCTGATCCACTCCCCAGAACCACCTGCCGGACACGCCAAAATCACCTGCCAGCTACGCCAGAACCACTTGGTGGACACAGCAGAATCACCTGCCGGGCATGCCAGCACAACCTCTCCGAAGTGCCAGAAGCACGTGCCGGACAGGCCGGAACCATCTCCCGGACAGACCGGAAACACAGGAAACACTCGCCGGAACCACCTGCTTGAGTCACCGGTCCCACCTGCCGGACACGCCAAAATCACCTGCCCGCCACACCAGAACCACTTTGTGGACAAGATGGAATCACGTGAAGTGCATGCCGACACAACCTCTCAGACGTGCCAGAACCTCGTGCCGGACACCCCAGAACCACCTGCTGGACAGACCGGAACCACCTGCCGGACACGCCGGAAGCAGCGGCTCGAATATCCGGAACCATTGCCGGACATGCAAAATCACCTGCCGGCTATGGCAGAACCACGTGGCGAACACTCGGGAATCACCTGCCGGGCATGGCGGAACCACGCCTCAGACATGCCGGAACCACAAGCCAATGACACCGGAAGCACAAGCTGAACACGCCAGAACCGCCAGCTCGACTCGCCAAAACCACCTGTTGGACACGCCAAAATCACCTGCCGGCTACGCCAGAACCACTCGGCAGACACCCCGGAACCACCTGCCGGGCATGCCGGAACCATCCTTATCCACTCCCCAGAACCACCTGCTGGACACGCCAAAATCAACTGCCGGCTACGCCAGAACCACTCGGCAGACACTCCGGAACCACCTGCCGGGCATGCCAGAACCATCTCTCAGACGTGCCAGAACCATGTTCCGGACACGCCGGTACCACCTGCCGAGCTCGCCGGAACCACCTGCTCGACACGCCAAATTCACCATCCGGCTACGCCAGAACCACGTGGTGGACACTCCGGAATCATCTGCCGGACATGCCAGAACCACCTCTCGACGTTCCAGAACCACGTGACGGACACGCCGGAATCACCTGCTGAACATGCCTGAGCCACATGCTCGACTTGCAAAACACACCTTCCAGACACGCCAAAATCACCTGCCGGGTACGCAAGAACCACGTGGCGGACACTCCGGAATCACCTGTCGGCCATGCCGGAACCACCTCTCAGACGTGTCAGAACCTCGTGCCGGACACGCCAGAACCACCTGCCGGACAGACCGGAACCACCTGCCGGACACACCGGAACCACCTGCTCCACTCCCCAGAACCACCTGCTGGACACGCCAAAATCACCTGCCGGCTACGCCAGAACCACTTGGCGAACACTCCGGAATCACCTGCCGGGCATGCCGGATCCAGCTCTCAGAGGTGCGAGAACCACATGCCGGAGACTCCGGAATCACCTGCCGGGCATGCCGGAACTATCTCTCAGACGTGCCACAACCATGTGCCTGAGATGCCGGAACCACACCCCGAACAGACCGAAACCACCTGCCAGACCCGCCTGAACCACCTGCCCAGCACGCCCGAACCACCTACTCGACTCGCCGGAACCACCTACCTGACACGCCAAAATCACCTGCCGGCTACGCCAGAACCACTCGGCAGACACTCCGGAACCACCTGCCGGGCATGCCGGAACCACCTCTCAGACGTGCCAGAACCATGTGCCGGACACGCCGCAACCACCTGACGAGTATGCCAGAACCACCTGCTCCACTCCCCAGAACCACCTGCTGGACACGCCAAAATCACCTGCCGGCTACGCCAGAACCACTCGGCAGGCACTCCGGAACCACTTCCAGGACAGACCGGAACCACCTGCCGGACACGCCGGGACCACCTGCTTGACTCGCCAGAACCACCTGCCGGATACAACAGAATCACCAGCCGGCTACGCCACAACCACTTGTCGGACACTCCGGAATCACCTGCCGGGCATGCTGGAACCACCTCTCAGAGGCGCCACAGCCACATGCAGGAGACGGCGGTAGCACCTCCCGAGAATGCCGCAAGTTCCTGATCCACACCCCAGAACCCCCTGCCGGACATGCCAAAATCACCTGCCGGCTACACCAGAACCACTTGGCGGACACTCCAGAATAACCTGCCGGGCATGCCAGCACAACCTCTCCGAAGTGCCAGAAGCACGTGCCGGACAGGCCGGAACCATCTCCCGGTCAGAGCGGAAACACAGGAAACACTCGCCGGAACCACCTGCTTGACTCACCGGTCCCACCTGCCGGACACGCCAAAATCACCTGCCCGCTACACCAGAACCACTTGGCGGACACTCCAGAATAACCTGCCGGGCATGCCAGCACAACCTCTCCGAAGTGCCAGAAGCACTTGCCGGACAGGCCGGAACCATCTCCCGGTCAGAGCGGAAACACAGGAAACACTCGCCGGAACCACCTGCTAGACTCACCGGTCCCACCTGCCGGACACGCCAAAATCCCCTGCCCGCTACACCAGAACCACTTGGTGGACAAGCCGGAATCACGTGAAGTGCATGCCGACACAACCTCTCAGACGTGCCAGAAGCTCTTGCCGGACACCCCAGAGCCACCAGCTGGACAGACCGGAACCACCTGCCGGACACGCCGGAACCACCGGCTCGACTCGCCGGAACCACCTCCAGACATGCAAAATCACCTGCCGGCTACGGCAGAACCACTTGGCGAACACTCGGGAATCACCTGCTGGGCATGGCGGAACCACCTATCAGACTTGCCAGAACCATGTTCCGGACACGCTGGTACCACCTGCCGAGTATGCCGGAACCACCTGATCCACTCCCCAGAACCACCTGCTGGACACGCCAGAATCACCTGCCGGCTATGCAAGAGCGACTCGGCAGACACTCCGGAATCACATGTCAGGCATTCCGGAACAACCTCTCAGAGGTGCCAGAACCACATGCCGGAGACTCCGGAATCACCAGCCGGGCATGCCGGAACCAACTCTCAGAGGTGCCAGAACCACATGATGGACACTCCGGAATAACCTGCCGTGCGTGCTGGAACCATCTATCAGACGTGCCACAACCACATGCCGAAGAGACCAGAAGCACCTGCCGAGCTCGCCGGAACCACCTGCTCGACTCGCCAAAACCACCTGCTGGACACGCCAAAATCACCTGCCGGCTACGCCACAACCATTTGGTGAACTCTTCGGAATCACCTGCCGGGCTTGCTGGAACCACCTGCCGGTCACGCCAACATCACATGCCAGCTATGCCAGAACCACTTGACGGACACCATGGAAACACCTGTCGGGCCGGCCGGAACCACCTTTCAGACATGCCAGAACCATGTGCCTGAGATGCCGGAACCACTCCCCGAACAGACCGAAACCACCTGCCAGACCCGCCTGAACCCCCTGGCGAGCACGCCTGATCCACCTGCTCAACTAGCCGGAACCAACTTCCTGACACGCCAAAATCACCTGCCAGGTATACCAGAACCACTTGGTGGACTCTCCGGAATCTTCTGCCGGACATGCCAGAACCAGCTCTCAGACACACCAGAACCACGTGCCAGAGACGCCGGAAGCACCTGCTGAGCATGCCTCAGCCACCTGCTCGACTCGCAAGATACACCTGTCGGACAGGCGAAAATCACCTGCCGGGTACGCCAGAAACACATGGCGGACGCTCCGGAATCACCTGTCGGGCGTGCCGGAACCACCTCTCAGACTTGCCTAAACCATGTTCTGGGCACGCCGGTACCACCTGCCGAGTATGCCGGAACCACCTGATCCACTCCCCAGAACCACCTGCTGGACAGGCCAGAATCACCTGCCGGCTACGCCAGAACCACTCGGCCGACACTCCGGAACCACCTGCCGGGCATGCCTGAACCACCTCTCTGAGGTGCCAGAGCCACATGCCGGACACTCCGGAATCACCTGCCGGGCATGCTGGAACCACGTGCTGGACATGCCGGAACCACCTGCCGGACATGCCGGAACCACCTGCCGGACATTCGGGAACCACCGGCTCGACTCGCCGGAACCATTGCCGGACATGCAAAATCACCTGCCGGCTACGCCAGAACCACTTGGCGAACACTCCGGTATCACCTGTCGGACATGCCGGAACCGCCTCTCAGACTTGCCAGAACCATGTTCCGGACACGCCGGTACCACCTGCCGAGTATGCCGGAACCACATGATCCACACCCCAGAACCAACTGCTGGACACGCCAGAATCACCTGCCGACTACGCAAGAACCACTCGGCAGACCCTCCGGAACCACCTGCCGGGCATGCCGGAACCACCTCTCAGAGGTGCCAGAACCACATGCCAGACACTCCGGAATCACCTGTCGGGCATGCCAGAACCACCTCTTAGAGGTGCCAGAACCACATGCCGGACAGTCCAGAATCACCTGACTGGCATGCCGGAACCATCTCTCAGACTTGCCAGAACCATGTTCCGGACACGCTGGTACCACCTGCCGAGCTCGCCGGAACCACCTGCTGGACACGCCAAAATCACCTGCCGGCTACTCCACAACCATTTGGTGAACTCTTCGGAATCAACTTCCGGGCTGGCTCCAGAACCACTCGGCAGACACTCCAGAACCACCTGCCGTGCATGCCGGAACCACCTCTCAGACATACCGGAACCACATGCCAATGACACCGGAAGCACCTGCCGAGCAGGCCAGAACCACCTGCTCGACTTGCCAAAACCACCTGCTGGACACGCCAAAATCACCTGCCGGCTACGCCACAACCATTTGGTGAACTCTTCGGAATCACCTGCCGGGCTTGCTGGAACCACCTGCCGGTCACGCCAACATCACCTGCCAGCTACGCCAGAACCACTTGGCGGACACCATGGAAACACCTGTCGGGATGGCCGGAACCACCTCTCTGACTTCACAGATCAATGAGCCTGAGATGCCGGAACCACTCCCCGAAGAGACCGAAACCATCTGCCAGACCCGGCTGAACCAACTGGCGAGCATGCCTGATCCACCTGCTCAACTAGCCGGAACCAACTTCCTGACACGCCAAAATCACCTGCTGGGTATGCCAGAACCACTTGGCGGACACTCCGGAATCATCTGCCGGACATGCCGGAACCAGCTCTCAGACACACCAGAACCAAGTGCCGGAGACGCTGGAAGCACCTGCCGAGCATGCCGGAGCCACCTGCTCGACTCGCCAGAAACACCTGCCGGACACGCCAAAATCACCTGCCGGGTATGCCAGAACCACCTGGCGGACACTACGGAATCAACTGCCGCGCATGCCGGAACCACCTCTCAGACGTGCCGGAAGCACGTGCCAGACACGCCGGAAACACCTACCCGGCAGACCGGAACCACCTGCCAAGAACGCCGGAGCCACCTGTTCGACTCGCTGGAACCACCTGCCGGACAGGCCAATATCAACTGCTGGCTATGCCAGAACCACCTGGGGGACAGTCCGGGATCACCTGCCAGCCATGGCGGAACCACCTCTCAGATGTACCAGAATCACCTGCCGGAGAAGCTGGAAACACGTCCTGTACAGACTGGAACCACGTGACGGCCATGCCTGAACCACATGCCGAGCACGGCGGAACCACCTGCCGGACACGCCAAAATCACCTGCGGGCTACGCCAGAACCACTTGGACGACTCTCCGAAATGACCTGCCGGGCATGTTGGAACCACCTCTCAGACGTGCCAGAAGCACGTGGCGGACAGTCCGGAATCACCTGTTGGGCATACGCAACCCCATTGAGACGTACCAGAACCACGTGCCGTGCACGCCGGAACCACCTACTGGACAGACCGGAATCAACTTTTGGGCATGCCGGAACCACCAGTCAGATGTGCCAGAAACACGTGCCGGAGACGCCGGAACCACCTGCTCGACTCGCCAGAACCACCTGCCGGACACGCCAAAATCACCTGCCCGCTACACCAGCACCACTTCGGGGACAAGCCGGAATCACGTGAGGGGCATGCCGGCACAGCCTCTCAGACTGAACCTCGTGCCGGACACCACAGAACCACCTGCCGGACAGACCGGAACCACCTGCCGGACACGCCGGAACCGCCGGCTCGACCCGCCGGAACGACCGCTGGACATGCAAAATCACCTGCCGGCTACGCCGGACACACTTGGCGACCACTCCGGAATCACCTGCCGGGCATGCCGGAACCACCTCTCAGATATGCCAGAACCGCGTGCCAATGACCCCGGAAGCACCTGCCGAGCACGCCGGAACCACCTGCTTGACTCGCCAGAACCACCTGCCGGACACGCCAAAATCACCTGCCGGCTACGCCACAACCAGTTGGGGAACACTTCGGAATCACCTGCCGGGCTTGCTGGAACCACCTGCCGGTCATGCCAAAATCACCTGCCATCTACGCCAGTACCACTTGGCGGACACTGTGGAAACACCTGTAGGGGCGGCCGGAACCACATCTCAGACGTGCCAGAACCATGAGCATGAGATGCTGGAACCACACCCCGAACAGACGGAAAACACCTGCCAGACCCGTCTGAACAACCTGCCGAGCACGCCGGAGCCACCTGCTCGACTCGCCGGAACCACCTACCTGACATGCCAAAATCACCAGCCGGGTATGCCAGAACCACTTGGTGGACACTCCGGAATCATCTGCCGGACATGCCGGAACCAGCTCTCAGACACACCAGAACCACGTGCCGGAGACGCCGGAAGCACCTGCCGAGCATGCCGGAGCCACCTGCTCGACTCGCCAGAAACACCTGCCGGACACGCTTAAAATCACCTGCCGGGTACGCCAGAACCACCTGGCGGACACTCCGAAATCACCTGTCGCGCATGCCAGAACCACCTCTCAGACGTGCCGGAAGCACGTGCCGGACACGCCGGAATCACCTACCGGACAGACCGGAACCACCTGCCGAGCACGCCGGAGCCACCTGCTCGACTCGCCAGAACCACCTGCCGATCACGCCAAAATCACCTGCCGGCTACGCCACAACCAGTTGGGGAACACTTTGGAATCACCTGCCAGGCTTGCTGGAACCACCTGCCGGTCATGCCAAAATCACCTGCCAACTACGCCAGAACCGCTTGGCGGACACTGCGGAAACACCTGTCGGGCCGGCTGGAACCACATCTCAGACGTGCCAGAAACGTGTTCATGAGATGCTGGAACCACACCCCGAACAGACGGATACCACCTGCCAGAACCGCCTGAACCACCTGCTGAGCACGCCGCAACCACCTGCTCGACTCACCGGTACCACCTCCCTGACACGACAAAATCACCTGCTGGGTATGCCAGAACCACTTGGCGGACACTCCGGAATCATCTGCCCGACATGCCGGAACCAGCTCTCAGACACACCAGAACCAGGTGCCGCAGACACCGGAAGCACCTGCCGAGCATGCCGGAGCCACCTGCTCGACTCGCCAGAAACACCTGCCGGACACGCCAAAATCATCTGCCGGGCATGCCAGAACCACCTGGCGGACACTACGGAATCACCTGCCGCGCATGCCGGAACCACCTCTCAGACGTGCCGGAAGCACGTGCCAGACACGCCGGAAACACCTACCGGACAGACCGAAACCACCTGCCAAGAACGCCGGAGCCACCTGTTCGACTCGCTGGAACCACCTGCCGGACAGGCCAATATCAACTGCTGGCTATGCCAGAACCACCTGGGGGACAGTCCGGGATCACCTGCCAGCCATGGCGGAACCACCTCTCAGATGTTCCAGAACCACCTGCCGGAGAAGCTGGAAACACGTCCTGGACAGGCTGGAACCACGTGACGGCCATGCCTGAACCACCTGCCGGACACGCCAAAATCACCTGTGGGCTACGCCAGAAACACTTGGACGACTCTCCGAAATGACCTGCCGGGCATGTTGGAACCACCTCTCAGACGTGCCAGAAGCACGTGGCGGACAGTCCGGAATCACCTGTTGGGCATACGCAACCACCTCTGACACGTACCAGAACCACGTGCCGTGCACGCCGGAACCACCTACCAGACAGACCGGAATCAACTTTTGGGCATGCCGGAACCACCTGTCAGATGTGCCAGAAACACGTGCCGGAGACGCCGGAAGCACCTGCCGAGCACGTCGCAACCACCTGCTCAACTCGCCTGAACCACCTGCCGGACACGCCAAAATCACCTGCCCGCTACACCAGCACCACTTCGGGGACAAGCCGGAATCACGTGAGGGGCATGCCGGCACAGCCTCTCAGACTGAACCTCGTGCCGGACACCACAGAACCACCTGCCGGACACGCCGGAACCACCGGCTCGACCCGCCGGAACGACCGCTGGACATGCAAAATCACCTGCCGGCTATGCCGGAAACACTTGGCGAACACTCCGGAATCACCTGCCGGGCATGCCGGAACCACCTCTCAGATATGCCAGAACCACGTGCCAATGACCCCGGAAGCACCTGCGGAGCACGCCGGAACCACCTGCTCGACTCGCCAGAACCACCTGCCGGACACGCAAATATCACCTGCTCGCTACGCCACAACCAGTTGGGGAACACTTCAGAATCACCTGCCGGGCTTGCTGGAACCACCTGCCGGTCATGCCAAAATCACCTGCCAACTACGCCAGTACCACTTGGCGGACACTGTGGAAACACCTGTCGGGCCGGCTGGAACCACATCTCAGACGTGCCAGAACCATGTGCATGAGATGCTGGAACCACAGCCCGAACAGACGGAAAACACCTGCCAGACGCGTCTGAACAACCTGCCGAGCACGCCGGAGCCACCTGCTCGACTCGCCGGAACCACCTACCTGACATGCCCAAATCACCAGCCGGGTATGCCAGAACCACTTGGCGGACACTCCGGAATCATCTGCCGGACATGCCGGAACCAGCTCTCAGACACACCAGAACCACGTGCCGGAGACGCCGGAAGCACCTGCCGAGCATGCCGGAGCCACCTGCTCGACTCGCCAGAAACACCTGCCGGACACGCCAAAATCACCTGCCGGGTACGCCAGAACCACCTGGCGGACACTCCGAAATCACCTGTCGCGCATGCCGGAACCACCTCTCAGACGTGCCGGAAGCACGTGCCGGACACGCCGGAATCACCTACCGGACAGACCGGAACCACCTCTCAGACGTGCCAGCACCATGTGCCGG